>NC_085016.1:10457658-10462658 GCF_963854185.1 Sardina pilchardus
GTTCCGTGTGCTTGTAAGGTACAGTACAGTACGCTCTAAAAAACGAGTGTTTCTTCATGTTTCCTTCTTGCAGGAGAACTTTGCCAGTCTGCCCAACCTGCTGTTCTCGTGCAAGTACTCAGTGACCATCCAACCGGTGGGCAACAAGGGCCGCGCCCAGGCCGAGAGCACCAGCTTCTACACCCCGTCCTGTGCCACTCTCCGAGCCAAGAGCTCCAAACATATCTCCTGTCCTGGAGACATAGGTAAGGCAGCTCAACTCAGCCTGAGGCACTTTTAATGAACTTTGAATCTTCTCAGTTAAATCAGCTGAGAGCATACTTGCCCGAAGGCTGTCGGACAGAATCAATTAAACTGCGGCTCTTTAAATACTTATGTGTGACTTTTTAAAATACATTTAGTGTGTGTTATTGATCTCATTCCTTCACTGTTTCTGTTTTTTTCCGTTATTCCAGTGGGCCTGTCTCTCCCTAAGACGGCCGCCCGGGCCGAGAACCTGACGGCGTCCTTCTCCGTCCACCAGGGGAACGTGACGGCGCTCTTCTCCTGGAGCGTGGCCCCGACCCGCCCGCCTCCGCCGGTCACCGGCTTCCAGGTCACGTGGACGGAGATGATGGGCGAGGGCCGCAAGAACGGCCTGCCCAACAGCCTGGTGTCCCAGTCGCAGATCCTGCCCCCAGTAAGTCTCTCGCAGTGGCACTCTTAAAATGAATGTGTTGAAAACAACACATCTCTGTGTCCAAATAGGGACAACACAGTCAGCGTTATTGCCAACACATTGCTTTACTTATTTGTTACACAGTATGTATTGAAAATAACACATCTCTGTGTCCAGATAGGGACAACAGTTTGTGTTATTTCCAACACATTGCTTTTGTTATTTGTTACACAGTATGTATTGAAAATAACACAGCTTGTGTTGTTTTTTTTTTAACACATCTCTGTGTCCAGATAGGGACAACACAGTTTGTGTTATTTCCAACACATTTGTTGTAAGAGTGTGCTAGCTGTGCTAGTCTGGGTGTTATATCCTATAACTGTAACCTGACGTAGCCATAGTCAGAATCTCAGTCTGGAATCGGTGCATTGGGATGTGATTATGGGGATGTTTCCACTGATACAGGGGGAAATTGCCTTTGCACACATACACATAGTCACACATAGACCTAACCAATCCAGGGGTGCGTTTCTCAAAGCCATCGTTAACCTGTTAACAACTTTGGTTGGTTGGCAATGGGAAATTGCATTGCAACCAACAAAGTTAGTTACTTAGTTGGCAAACTTAGTTAACATTATGGTTTTGGGAAATGCTCCCCAGAGCAATGAAATAACCTACTGTGAATCATGTACTTCTTTATAGTCTATGGTCCTGTAGTGAGAACGGCAGACACCTCTTTCTTCTAGACAAATGTTCTCTCTCTCTCTCTCCCTCCCTCTCTGAAAGAGCTAACTGAGTACTGAAACATGTTCTCTCTGCCTCTCTCCTCGTCTTCTCTACTGTTTCATGTGTTTTCATAAGGTGACAATGTAGTGTATTAATAAACAAGCATTAAACCTCTCTCCTTCTCTCCCTCCCTCTCTCTCTCTCTCTCTCCCTCCCTCTCCCTCCCTCTTTCTCTGTCTCTCTGCAGGACCACAGGCTGCTGCTGGTGTCGGGGCTGCAGCCCGCGTCTCTCTACCGGCTGGAGGTGCAGGTGCTGACGGCCGTCGGGGAGGGACCGGCCACGCTCAGGACCTTCCAGACGCCCAACACGCCCAGAAGAGTGCAGCCTTACCGTACGCAATAGCTACCGTAGCAACCCCACCATTATTGTCCTCACCTTCATTGTGATCAATATTAGATAGATAGAAAGATATTTACTTTATTCTTTTTTTTTATACTATATTCTTAGTATATTTTTTGGGGGCTTTTTTTTGTTGCCTTTTTTTATTTTGTATAGGACAGTGAAGGGTGAGACAGGAAGTAAGTGGGAGAAAGAGATGGGGTGGGACTGGGAAATGACCGCAGGTCGGATTCGAACCTGGGTCCCCGTGGGCACTCGGACCCGAATGAAGTATGAACGCTGTAGCCTGCTGCGCCACAGCGCTCCCCCGAAGATATTTACTTTATTGATCCCCAAGGGGAAATTCAATATTATCACCAGAGGCGGACATCCCGGGTCCATAAAGTAAAAGTCCTGCCTTATATTATTTCTATCTGTGCACTTAACGCAGGTGATATCACTAACTATCTGATCTACCTGGCTGCTAATTAGGATGAGCTGGTTTGCTAAATGGTTGGATCAAATACTTAGCAGGACTTTTAGTTTCTGAACCCAGGACGTCCGCCTCTGATTATCACTAAAACAATCATTATGATAAACAGCAGCATTAGCAATAATTTTGTCCCTTTATGGGAGGCATGGGGTGGCTCTCAAACGCTCTCCTCGATCCTCGATGCTCGGTCCTCGAGGGGCGTTCCCACTGATCTACAACTAACACTGGATAGACTATCCCATTGTTGCCGCCCCATTGTTCTTTATCTAGATCAGTGAGGACAAGGATCGAGGAAAGAAGGGAGGGTGTATAAAAGACCAAATGAGAGGGAGCCATGGTGTCATAGACCAGTTCCTCTCGTGCTCATTGGAGTCTCTTGTCTCTGTGCTCAGGTCTGCATCTGAAGAAGCACCATTCCAAGGCGGTGTTATGTTATTTTACGATCTGTCTTTGTGTTTTTCTTGACTGTTTTATCGTTGATTTTGTAAGGTGCCCTTGAATGTCAAGAAAGGCGCCCATAGATAAAATGCATTATTATTATGATTATAAACACACTCATACTGTAAATGTGTGTCCAGTTACTCTAGTGTGTCCCTTTATAGGAGGCATGGTGTCATAGACCTGTGTCCAGTCACTCTGGTGCTGCGTGTCCAGTCACTCTGGTGCTCATTGGAGTCTCTTGTCTCCTGTGTGGTCAGGTCTGCGGCTGAAGAAGCACCATGCCAAGGCGGTGGTGGAGCGCCACTGAGCCCCGACGCAGCCGGACAGCCCTCCTGGCCAGAGGAAGCGGATCTCTGGCCACCCGACGGGACAGCAGGAGAGAGTGACCACCAAGAACCTCAACGACAGCAGAGTGGACGGAGGGACGGAGGGATGGAGGGATGGACGGAGGAGTGTGAAGCTGGGAGGCGGAGGAGTGGTGCATCGTTCTGGTCGACAGGATCTCTTCACCCCATCCATCTCACGTCACCCACGTCACCCACCCACCCACAACACTCTGCCCCTCTTTAACTCGGCAAAACCTCCAGTGCTCTCCAAGATAACTGGACCTTTGGACATGATTGGTGTAAAACAAGAGTTTTTGGAAAATTTGAATCTAATGTGTGACATGCTTGCAATGGAATACTAACCCCGCCCCCCCCTACTTCCCAACACATTTAACACATGTGCGTGTGTGTGTTTGTGTGCGTGTGTGTGTGTGTGTGTGTGTGTGTGTGTGCTCCTCACCCTTTCTATCACCACCACCCACCATAGAGTTAGTGTGGAAACTGACCAGCACTTAGCTGACTCTTGTCACTTGACCAGACGCTGTGCAGAGGACATCTTGAAGACCAGACGTTGCATGCAACAGAGTGCTCGTCAGGGCGTAGTGAAAATAAAGCGGTTGACTTGATGTAGTTGTCCAATGGTTGTGCATGATTTTAACATCCCCCACCCCCAACCCTCCCAGTGATCTGTTGGCATGGCAACTTACCCTGCGTGGCCCCTCCCACTTTTGAAATCACTTATCGAAATGAAAAAAAAAGTTTTATATGTGCTTAATTTACTGTAGAAAATATCTGTTGCTATGCATTTATGTAATAATTCCTGTATATACTTCATGTCTATATTTATTTATGTATGCAGTATCATATTTGCTGTGGGTTTGTGACTGTTTTTAGATGTGTCTGCATAATATCTGTGTGAATGTATGTGCCTGTGTGAACATCCCTATGTGTGTGTGTGTGTGTGTGTGTGTGTGTGTGCTTGTGAAAGAGAGAGAAAGAGAGAGAATGTTTGCTTCCCCTTAACACCCCCGGTGGAGTATTTGTGTTTTTGTATAAAGACAGTAGTGTTGTACAATCCCTGGAATCTTGTGTTCTGTACTATATTTTCTACCATTAAAGTAATCCTGGTTCCCATGCTCCCTATATCATGTGTCTGCTAAGTGTGTCATGTAGCGTTACAGGTCTTCAGAGCGTATCGCCGCAATCACGTCTGAGTGTGACACATTTCTGGGAGGAGGATTATGATCGCTGGCCAGGTGCCAACTCCCTTTCTTGTCAGAAAAAATAAAAACTAATTGGAATTTATTTTGACAGCCTTAATCCCCATGTGACACATGAGAAAAGTGTGCTGATGTGTGTGTGTGTGTGTGTGTGTTTTGGGATGCAGTGGTAAATGGGTCTGCTGTTTCTGTTTATACTTTTGTGGGGGATGTGTTAGTGTGTACACGCCTATAGTGTCAGTTCTTTTGTCTGATTCATATAGTTTATGATATCATATGAACAGCAGATGCATCTTCCTCTGTTCTGTTCTCTTCTCTCTCTCTCTCTGCCTCTGTCTCTACAGTATGTGTGTTTGTGTGTGTTTACTTTGCAGTCCATTTCCTCAGAAAGAAACACTGTATGAAACTGTACGTGATGAAGAACGCACATGGTCTGTGTGTGTGTGTGTGTGTGTGTGTGTGTGTCTGTCTGTGAATGCATACATGGAGGGGGAGATTTGTCCACCAGAAGAAAAATCTCTGGAGAACTTTATAAATGCATTCACCAGAAACTCTGTGCATTTTAACCATTTGGAAGATCACTAGTAATGGTTTACCGCTGTGATTGAGCTCATCAAGTTCAGTGTACAACAATCCTACAGTAGGTTGTCCAGCATTAATGTATTAAATACTGTGCTAAGAAGACAAGAAGACAACAGCACCTTACAGTAAACAGAACCGGAAACAGTATTGATATTGTTTTTTGTCTTTGAGTTTG
>NC_085016.1:10465158-10472658 GCF_963854185.1 Sardina pilchardus
GTGTGTGTGTGTGTGTGTAAATAATTTGTATCTGTCTGTCTGTCTGCCTGTCTGTCTGTGTGTATGTGTATGTGTGTGCGTGTATCTGTGTCTCTCTCTCTCTCTGTGTGTGTGTGTGTGTGTGTGTGTGTGTGTGTGTGTAAGCCTGAAAGTGTGTACGTAAGTGTGTGTATATGTGTGTGTGTGTGTGTGTGTGTGTGTGTGTGTGTGTCCAAGGGCTCATGCATTTGTGTGAGTGTGAGTCTGTCAGACAGGAAGATGGCCAGCTCGGTGATGAAGACGTGTTGGATTGTTTTTCTTCAAATGTGGCCAGCCCTAAATTAATCCTCAGCTTTGAGGAGATTTAAGTTTGCTCGGCCATTAAGATTACGGAGATTATTCGCTCTCTGCCTCTGTTCTTTTGTTCGCTGGCCTGCCATGGCTTTTGTTTCGGCACTCTAATCCTGTTTGGTTCGGATTAGGAGGCAAATCTGCTGTCAGATTGATGGGGTGTCACAGCGTGTGTATGCGTGTGTGTGTGTGTGTGTGTGTGTGTGTGTGCGTGTGTGTGTGTGTGTCACAGTGTGCTGTGTGCGTGTGTGTATGTGTGTCACAGTGTGTGTGTGTGTGTGTGTGTGTGTGTGTGTGTGTGTGTGTGTGTGTGTGTGTGTGTATCTGTGTGTGTGCTGTGTGTGTGTGTACGTCTGTGTGAGAGTGAAACGATGGGTATTATTTTATTATAATGCTTCTGTCCTGATGTTGTTTATGAGCAGCTCTGGTAAACACCCTCACACAGAGACCAATCAGGTCGCTTAAACCTGTCGCGTCCAATCAGATCACTTAAAACCCGCCAGACACCAATAGCCAAGAGCTAAGAGGGGGGAGGGAGACGGGGGGTGGTGTATCATCAGGGTAGGTGTCAGCAGGTCCACACCCAGGCCTGTTTTCCATTATTCTTTTTTTTCATGTGCAGTCTGAAGCCCCCAAACCACAACACTGTGTTTACATCGGCGCAGATGTGGAGCCGTTTTGTCGTGCTACTAAATGGTGAGAGACAGCTGGGAGGCTTTGTGCTGTGCCTGTGTTGCAATCAGAGCGCTCACTCTTCCCATCTCCCAGGCCCTGAGGGAGGAGAGGAACTGGACATAGAGAGATAAGACTATCACATGGCACATAGTATTATTATTGCATTACAGTGCTTCTATAGTCCAGTCTTTTTCGGTCCCAGAACAGTTCATGCCACGTGCAAAATATGTGGAAGAGCTTCTATTCTGAGAAAGTCCTGATGCTATAGAAATCATATCTGGCAGTTGTGTGACTTGTCTGCGTTGTCAGAGTACTAAATAGCTTTTCCACAAATAAAAAATACTTTTTTTTGGTCTACAAAACCTGGACTGACATTTGTCCCATAAGGCCTCATTGTCAACAATCTGCTGAATAACTTCACTAATTAATTCTGTCATCCCATATCCATGCTACTCACTATACTAAAGCACCACATGTAACCGAAGCCTAATCTAGCACCTCACTCTACCTCTATCCTTATCCCTGTAGATAAGACCATCTGAGCCACTGTCAATCTGCTTTAAGAACGTTTTTGGGTAAAAAAAAAAAAAAGAAATATAAATGGATATGAGAGTTGTGGAATGTGGTGAAAAAAGAAACATTTTGGTGAAGAGCCTAGTTTATATAACCTTCCATCGCAAAAGCCATGCCATTAGCATACTATAGTCTTCAGACATGCGGCCACTCTGTACTGTCCGCTTGGCTTGTGCGTCTAACTGGCTGTTGACCAGGTATCATATTTGCTGGCTGAGCTGAACGCTGAACACTGAACGCTGAACGCTGAAAGCCATTCTCCTGATGGGACTCTCATGCTGAGTTGATGTCACCTCAGTTTGACAAGCTTCTCTTGCCATCTCCACGCAAACAGCTGCATACCATAATCAAACAAGAGTGCTGTGTATTACCCCAGAGAGAGATGGAGAGGGGGAGAGGGAGACGAGCACAAAAAAAAGAGAGAGAGGCAAGAGGGGGTGGGAAAGAGTGAAAGATGAAAAGATAGAGAGAAGTAGCGGGAAACTGGGGAGAAAGAGAGAACGAGAGGAGAGAGGAGGGGGGGTTGGAGAGAGAGAGAGATCACAAAGAGATGAACAGAGAAAAGTGAGAGAGAAAGAGAAAAAGAAGAAAACATGCTTTGAGAGGAAACAGCGAGAGAGGCGTAGCAGAGAGAGAGCCAAAGAAAGAGATGGAGCGAGTCAGAGCAGGAGACAGAGAGAGAGAGAGAGGGAGAGAGGGAGAGAGGGAGAGAGAGAGAGAGAGAGAGAGGAAGGGAGGGCTGCTGACAGGTCTGAGATTGCTCTGATAATGCTGATGAGGCACACATCGACACTTCATCACCGACAGCAGCGCCGCACGAGCCCAGCGGGAGAGGAGAGGAGAGGAGGAGAGGAGGAGAGGAGGAGAGGAGGAGAGGAGAAGAGAGGAGATGAGCTTTTTAAAGGTAATAAATTCACTCCGGGACCCCTGTGAAGCCTGTGGAGCTCCCAGCTCCCGCTGACTGTAGAGCCCACGCACTCTCACCATTAAACACCGTCAAAAAACCAGCAACAAACGCACGTCCACTCCAGAACATAAGGGGGCCTTTGGCGGTAGGCTGACCAACAAGGCTCCAGTTATAGGATTACTGTGGCACAACTGGACACAGAGGTAACAGTCAGAGAGGGAATGTTGTGTGCATGCACGGACGGCGTTTTTATATTCTGCATGCACAGGCTGATCGGAGATGTGCAGGCATCCGCGACAGCACTGAGAAATTGTACACACACACACACACACACACACACACACACACACACACACACACACACACACACAGATATACACACACACACACACACATACACACACACACATGCAAACACTGAGAAACTGCTATAAATACAGCCAACTCTGCTTTGCCAGCCGCATCCTGACACACACACGAGCATGGTAGGGTAAAGCAGCTAATTCATGCTAATTTATGATCCGCCATGACAGCTTGTGTCTCACCGGGATCTATGCAGCTGAATATATGAAAACACTCATGAATTATTAGACACTTTTATTATTTTACACTGGAGGATAGAGGCCTATCTAAAGCACTTCATCCTGCCTTTGTGGTGGTGTGGAGTCACGGTGTCAGAGTGATCTGAGGCTTGTGTTGGACTGCTGTGTGGAGGCTGATGGTTTTATCTCCCTCCCTGCTCAGGGTAGAGCTGCTGTAAAACTGAGAGGATGGGCAAATAGATTAGATTGGGAGTTGTGCGATATTTCAATGCTTTTCGTGAAGTTATCGCACTCCCAGCAGAGTGTGGGGGGGGGGGGACCAATAGATCAGAAGGAGAAAGCAAATTAGTGGGCAGTGAGCACTTCTGAAAATGACCAGGGCAAACGGAGGGAAGCCAATCTTCTCCAGGATTCTTCATACTTCAGCAATAACGATGATAGAATGTTTAATTCACGTGTCATCATTATTACCAAAATGATTACTATTAAACTCTAATGGAACAGCGATAATGATGTTGAAATGTGGAAGATGTTCAAAATGTATTATCAAATATTTAAGGATATGAATAATGAAGCCACAATTACACTTACATGGTTCATGGGGACAGTCTGACAGGAACGGGAGGTGAGAGTCTCGGTCTGCCTCTCAGCAGCTGGACGGTAATGAGCAGACTCCCATGTCTGGGTGAGAGGAAGGAAGGGGTTGTGGAGGGTCCACCTCACGGGTTGTTTGGCTTGTAATGACATGTTGACTGTGACATTGACTGACACGTGGATGACAGCTTGTTGGAGTGGAGCCTCGTTGTGGGACACTTTGACCGGCGACGAAAAGCAATCAATACTTCATCAAGGACACTTATCTCCATGGTAACTTACCCACCTTTGATTGTGCGAGCTGACAGGAAGAGCCAATCAATCAGTCAGCTGGTTTGTCATTCTAACCACATATGTGAAACCAATCCATTTTAACCACCCCATCCTGAATTCAAAGATAAATTGGGAACGATCCGTCCATGTTGATGGGGGCATTTATAGTCCTGGACGGTCCGATGCCAGTCTTCCAAAACAACTCCGCAACTTCTCAGTCGTGATTAACACCACCCACACTCGCCTGCGACCGCAGAGCTTCTCAGCATTGGTATACACGCCACATGCTGGCTGCAGATGCTCTGAGCTCGGCCTGTCCATCACCCCACGGCCTCCGTGTGGCTATCTGTCCGGGGGACACTTGCCTGTCTCCCAACCTTGAAAGTTTCGATCCGACAGCTTAATTTATTTCAGCACTAGCCAACAATGCCGGGGCCAATCGATAGTTAAACCAATTATGTGAAAATTGGCATTGATCAGCCGGGGGTGTTTGTCAGTGGCCGTGTGGCGGGTGAGGGGTATGATATACTCCCATGATGCACTTCTGCGGGAGTAGCTTTCGTGCCATCATCCAGTGCAGGCCTCTGAACTGAAGGCTTACCATAAAAGGCCAAACGTCAGACACAGTGGCGAGGTCCAAATCTGAGATTGCCTTAGATTAAAATACACCCCCACCCCTCCTACCTGTCAGCCAGTGCTTGCGCACGGCGGAGGCTCCATTTATCGTGAGGGTGTTCCCCTGTCTTGTGTAGTGAATCATGCGTCATAAATAAAATGATAAGGGTGCTCTATAGTTCATGATGATTCATGAGATCTGTTACTGACATTTCTCGGCGCACTCGACTGGAAACGCTCCGACAGATGGACTCGGTGCGGTAAAGGCAGAGGGCTGTACACAAAGACAGGCATCCACTAAACACACGCGCACACACACACACAGATATACTGTACACACACACACACACAGATATATATACACACACACAGAGAGAGACAGATACCCACACATAGCTACACACCCACACACGCACACACACACACACACACACACACGCACACACACACACACACTCACACACACACTCACACACACACACACACACACACACACACACACACACACACACACACACACACACACACACACACACACACACTGTACACGCACACACACAGGCACACACACATGCAAACACCTACACAGTTAGTTCCTAGTGAGAATCGCGTGCTCAACCTCCATTGGGAGCTGAGGCTTTTGGCAACCTCCACATCTCTGATCTGTGTTTCACTGGGCTGACATTGAGAAGCCTCCAACGTGTGTGTGTGTGTGTGTGTGTGTGTGAGTGTGTGAGCGTGTGCGTGTGTGTGTGTGTGTGTGCGTGGGTGTATGTGTGTTGCTGTGATCTCTCCCATGGAGGAAATAGCAGATATTCCCATTGAGAGTATTCAGCTGAGGGAGAGGAACACAGCCTGCATACACGCATGAGTGAGCCTGTGCATGTGTTTCTTGCGCATGAGTGAGTAAATGTATGCGTGAGTTCACTGCATGTGCGAATGTATATCTGTTAGTGGGGTATGTGTGTGTGTGTGTGTGTGTGTGTGTGTGCTTGCGTGCTGCATGCATGCGTGTGTGTGTGTGTGTGTGTGTGTGTGTGTGTGTGTGTGTGTGTGTATGTTTTCCCATAGCTGAGCAAGTGTGATAGTGTGACATGTGCTGACAGTGTGTATAACCCACCCCTCTGATGTCAATGTTGTTTCAATCCATCTTCATGAGTCTCTCGGAGGCCACCATTCATTCATTCCAGTCACACCCTCGTCTGAGAAAGAGCCTCCTCACTCGCGCTGCTTACTTCCTGTTTACTTCCTGGGTGCTATGCAGATGGAAATGCCTTAATTACTACAAGCCTATGTGCTACAATAACTACCATGGCAATCCTGTCACTCATGTTGCATGTTAACAGGGACTCTCAACCGGGCCCAAGGGAGATGGGGGAGAGTGTGTGTGTGTGTGTGTGTGTGTGTGTGTGTGTGTGTGTGTGTGTGTGTGTGTGTGTGTGTGTGTGTGTGTGTGTGTGTGAATGTGTGTGCGTGTGTGTGTGTGTGACATCTTTGACCACTGACTACTGGTGAGGACTGTTCTCTAAGCGTCACGCTCTGCTAGTCCGTCTCCCCTTGAGCGGTCTGGAGCTGAGCGAACTCAACTGCACAGAGGCATTTCCTGGCATTTCTCCTCTCCTGTGTGTGTGTGTGTGTGTGTGTGTGTGTGTGTGTGTGTGCTGCTCAACTGGTGGTCAGGCTGCTTCAGGGTTCCCATCCATGGCAGGCGACCCTCTCCAACCCCCTGAATTCCAGCCTCTCCATCCCTCCAAACCCTGAATCGCTGTCCCTCCAGCCGTGAATCTCAGCCACCCCACACACACACACACACACACACACACACACACACCCCTTCCCCTTCCAGCCTTTGCTAGCACATCAGCCCCCATGGCTCACTGGCAGAACACGTTGTGCCTTTTGAGCTCACACGTTTTAATCTAAACCAGGTTCCAGGATTACCTCAGAGACGTGGGCCTCGCGGTCCTGGATTGGGAGTGAAAGGGGCCACTCCTGCCGCAAGCCTTCGGGCCGACTGGACAGTCGGGCTTCGTCTCACGCCCAGTCAGCACATATCAAAGAGCCAGTGGGTGTCTGCACCTCGATACTCATGCTTCTGCCCAGAGAAGCCCATCAGTTGATGGATGATATCCCGTATAGCCCTCTCTCTCTCTCTCTCTCTCTCACACACACACACACACACACACACACTATCCATATAGGACATTAAAATCATAAAAAGATTACTGACCACAAAGCCACGTGGTGTGTCATAATTATCGACGAGTCTCGCCTCTGCACATCACACGGCATGGCTCTCTCTCAATACAGCTTGTGTGTTGTGTCCCATCAGCACTTTCAATCCATCAATGTCGGAGACACGATGGGAGGTCCAGGGTCCTCAAGTCACGCATGGACACTCAAAACACTTCCCTCTCAGACATGACCAGATATCTAGAGAAATGTTGGGTCAACGCTGTTTTAACCTCAAAAAGTGCATGATGAGAAGGTAGACGCCATTTGTGATAATGTGGTAATAAGCAGAGTGGATATTAGCTGAGTGTCCGTTCAACTCAGTTTTATGTTTAAAGTGCATTTAGCAAACGTTTGGCTAATGGACATGTGAAAATGTGTTTTTCTGTCTGCTGTGTTAGGCAAATAATGGGCCATGTACTTATGCAGATGTATTTATGCAAATTGGCTTGCTTCCCTCAACCTTGGTCACATTAAACTTCATGCAAATCGAGAGTTGTATTATTTTTTATTAACAAGCATTTTCAGCCTTGAATTGTCAAAATGAGCATTAAAAAGTTGGGATAGAAACTCAGTTGTTGTTAAAGTGAAGAATTGCATAAAACCTGCATTTTTGATGCTAATCTGAAACAGTGTTTTCAGTTGGTGGATCAGTTGGGGAATGTTGCACCATGTTACTCTGTGGGCTAGAGTGGGATGTATGTCACATGATGATCAGACACAACTAATTTCCTCCTGTGTGTGTGTGTGTGTGTGTGT
>NC_085016.1:10477658-10542658 GCF_963854185.1 Sardina pilchardus
ACACAAACACACACATACACACAGACACACACACACACACACACACACACAAACACACACATCACCCGCACACACACACACACACACACACACACACACACACACACACACACACACACACACACACACACACACACACACACACACACACACACACACATACGCCACAAACACATATACCCACACATAAGCACACACACACACACACACACACACACACACATACTGTACACACCACATGTGTGTTTTGCACATACACACACACACACACACACACACACACACACACACACACATTAGAGATGGCTTTTGAAACTCTTGTTTGTCTCTCACAGCTGGAAGCGCCATGCTTCCTCTTGCCCCGCAGGCCATTCACTCATCTCTGGCATATCTCCATCCTCTTCTTGCTTAACCAGCAAGTGTGTGTTTGTGTGTGTGTGTGTGTGTGTGTGTGTGTGTGTGTGTGTGTGTGTGTGTGTGTGTGTGTGTGTGTGTGTGTGTGTGTGTTAGTTTGTGTGCGTGTCTATAGCAGCTGCGTCCCGGTCAGAAAAGGCCAGAGCACAGCTACATAAAGGAGATGGCTGCCCGTCAGAACAATGAGAGATGGTAAACACACACACAGCCATACTGTGACTTATTTACAAATCTCATAGCCGTTATATATACATTCACACATTTGGCAGGGCTATTGTATTTATTACTGTAATTATGTGTTACCGTAATGACTCTACTATGAGATAACCGTATCCCTTCACCTAGTCCTACAGTATTCGTCTGTATCTGCTCTCATCTGTCTCCCTGTCCCCTATATCCAGGCCTCCGATATCCCATCCTCCCCTGCTGCCTGCATCCACCTGAAGCCACAAGGCAAGATTCCCACTACCCCTCTCCTACCTGTCCAGGTGCACTGTCTGTCAGTGCCTTCACCCAGATAAGATCTGCCGTGTTGGGGGCGGGGAGCAAGATCACCTGATCCCCAGGGACGGCTCCTGTGGGTGGGCCGGCTGGCTGGCTGGATCACCCCGCCACTCCACCACCTCCCCCCCCCAGCCCATCCAGACAGCACAGGAGGGGCAGCTGTCGGCAGGAGAGTGGCAGGCAGAGATAGTGGCGTCCCCCTGGAACCCCAGAGTGATGAGAGACTGGGACCAGGAGCTGCCACGCTGAGATTCCTGCTAAAGACAGGCAGAGGAATTCCTGTCTATCCCTCAAAGCCATTTCCCCCCCCTGAGCGATGTCAGTTGAGCTCTCTCTTACAAATCATTATGAACTGTAATTGTTTTGCACCTTTTCTTTTCTGTTTTTTTTTTTCACTCTTCATGTTTCATCAGAGCTGACTTGAAACTAAATCTGAGAAATCATAATTGTATTAGAACAGATTCATAATATGTATCTTTCAGGTTTAGGTTCATAGGCTCAGAACCAGCGCTGAAATTCAGTCATGAGAAGTTACAGTCATTATACCTTTCTATGAAGGTTACTCTGCCTATAGACGCTTATATGTTGAAACAGCTGTGACTGTTATCATTTCCATTTCTACAACCCATTTTAGCATGAGGTAGGTAGCCTACATATAAACATCAGAGCCACATATCTGAGGCTATGATCATTATGAGGTAAGACTGCCCCCTACTGGTAGGCAGTGATAGAATAAACAAATAAACCCAGCTCAGGGCAATTGGAGAGGTTTTTTACGTAAATCAGAAAATACATTTTAATGGAATACCAAACATATACCCTGTGTGTTTTGCGGTACAATTTGTCTTTGTAAATGATCATTTGACATGTAATACTGTATGTATCTATTAGTCAGTATTCAGGATCAAGAAAAACATCCAAACCTTCATGAATTTTTCCAATGCACTTCTGAGATGCTCCAGTGTGTGCTATGCATACACATGCATAGGCCTACAGGAGGTTTTGTTACTTGACATTAACTTATTTTTGGTAAATATCAATCATAATAACAAGACATGACAATTATAATTTAAAAAATAGACCAAAAACGCAGTTACTGCCTTCTTGCTTTGTAGGGCAGAGTAGCTCTCAACCCATGTGGTTTATTTGGCAACAGCAAAACAGCATGGAGGGAAATGCATTCATCAAGGTACAATATGTTATTCTAATCCCACACACTTGTCAAACTCATCTAGGTCATGATCACTGAGCGTCTGCATTAGAATAACCTCCATTGCTCACACACACGCACACACAGTCCCTTTGTAAGTGAGAAAAACAAACACAGTCGTTGGAACTGAGCCACAGACATAAGATAAGAATGATACGAATGGTGCTAGAGGGACGCAGAGAAGAGGGAATGTGATCTGACTGGTTGTTTCACTCAGAGATCAACAACATACTGTGAAACCATAAATTACTTTTTAGCCGTATGCTGTCTCTGTCAAGTCATCACCTGACTTATGTAATGTTTTGAGGTCTTCTCATATTTTGTTTATGTGTCTGAGAGAGCCACAGCATGAGACAGCAATCAGTCTTAATTACTAAACCAACTTCAGTCTAAAGTCTAGCATTTTATTTGATTACAACCCTATAATTATGTTATTATGAATCATACAAGCCATCAAATCGGTTCATAAAGCCGAAGTCCACAAGGACCCATTGCCAGGTCTGGAGCCTGTACAATTATTGGACTATTTTACTTCCTCAACACATGACCCCACAGGTGTCATTCAGGACCCAATTGTGCATTTTCAGTTAAAGGTAACACCTAAGCAGCGGGCAGCCTGCAGAGCGTGTTGAGTATGTCAGGTCTCAAGGGTGTGTATTGAGCGGGGCCAGTCTCATTCTGTATAGTGATGCAAAAATTTGTGTTTTAACAAACCACTTCATTACCACCCTATTTTCTGACTGCACACTAAAAATAAACATGAAAGAGCTAATTATGAATTATAATGAAGGAATATCAATGGACATGAAAGGATTATGTAAATACCCTGTTTCTATACCTAATATATACCCTGAGAACGACCTGATGAAATAGGTAATCTTCTGAAACAACCTATTAAAGGCATAACATATACAGAACATTTTCATCAGAAAATATGGAAAGGTTTTGTTTAAGTAATAAAGCTTTTTATCAACTTCCCTGCTCTGCCTCTCTAGTCTGTGCTAAAGCTTTGATTTTTGCCGCCATGCACTGTCAATCCATTTTATTGAAGATTCGTCTGTCACTTACAGTAATCCAACTCTGTCCTTCTATCAAGTTCAACAGCTATGGTTACATTTTGTAAATGTTTTTGTCATTTTATTTGTCATTAACCTCACAGACACCAAAATGGTGTTGAGAGAGCAATGAGAGAGGAAAGAATGAGAAAATGAGAACATCAAGTGGACAGTGAAAGTCATAGATAGCTACAGTAGATAGATAGATAGATAGATAGATAGATAGATAGATAGATAGATACTTTATTGATCCCCAAGGGGAAATTCAAGGTCCCAGCAGCTTAAGACACCACACACAACATACAATACAATGTAAACAGGAAATACAAAGCAAATCAACAAATCAACATGACTAAGAGAGCAGTAAAATACTATGGATAAGATGTGCATGAATGTACTGAGGATTGGTACTGTGATCCAGTATGAGGTGTGTGTCAAGTTGGTAGTGCAAATAAGTCCAACAGTGCAACAGTGCAAGATTAAATCTTGCACTGTTGCACTGTCATAAAATATAACAGAGCTCTCTCCTCCCTCTCACACTTCCCAAAAGTCTAGTGGGATTCTCCTCCCTTCTCCTGTTCAGAACCTGGTGACACATCGCCGTCTACCAGTTGTGTGTGAGACAGGTATGTATATAATCTATTTTAAATTGCATTATTTTTTATCTGTCTTTATCTGTTATCCATTTGCATTATAATTTTGTAGCACTTTGAGATTGTCCATAATATAAAGTGCAATACAAATAAAATGTATTATTACTATTATTAGGTGCTATACAAGAGAAGGAAAATGTCCATCGTTCTCGAGAAAGATGAGGATTCATTTAGCTGTTCGGTGTGTTTGGATCCTCTGAGGGACCCAGCCACTATTCCCTGTGGACACAGCTTCTGTATGGGCTGCATTGAGGTCTTCTGGAACAAGGAGAAGAAGAAGGGGAAGTTTAGCTGTCCTCAATGCAGGGAGACGTTCACCCCAAAGCCTGTGCTAAAGAAAAACACCATACTGGCTGAGCTGGTGGAGAGAATGAAACTGACCGAGACGATCCAGACAGCTTCTTCTGTGCCCTCTGAAGCAGGAGATGTGACGTGCGACTTGTGCGTCAAGAGGAAACTCAAGGCTGTCCAGTCCTGCCTGGTGTGTCTGGTCTCTCTATGTGAAATCCACGTCCTGCCTCATTACGAGCTCCCTGCCCTGAAGACACACAAACTGGTCAAGGCCACGCCAATGCAACAGAGGATCTGCCCTCGACATGACAAGCCTCTCGAGGTGTTCTGCCGCAGTGACCAGAAGTGTATCTGTACGCTGTGTGCGATGGCAGAGCACAAGGCCCATGACACAGTCTCGGCTGAAGAAGAAAGGACAGAGAAAGAGGTACGACCTCAAGCTCGGTGTGTAAACTAAATACTGCGCACAAAACGTTTATTTCTTCATTTCTGTAGGAACTCTTAGAGATGCATAGTAACCTGAAAGTATGTTTACGTTAATGGTTCTTATCAAACACTTTTGTCCAAAGCCACTTACAATGACATCAATAAATATTTTACATTAAAAGTAGAAGACACTTTCTGAAGAGCCCAGAATTGTTAGAATGAAGAGCATTATGCAAATCAATTCACCAATAGGAAATCACTGAGGAAAGGAGTCTTACAGTAACAGTGATCTTGTAGTGTTGATGGAAGGCAGACGCAGAGGACCACATCAAGCCACAGTGGACGTAGAGCTAGTCTAGATCATGGAATTAGCATGGTAAGTGTCCTATTAGGAGGCTGCTATATTAGGAGGTCAATGAAGAGTAACAAAGGAGTTGTATGCTCTTTGATTAAAGACCAAATGTGCTGCTGTACTCTTAATCAACACAACACAGGAACCAAGCAGTTTCAATCACATAAAACATATCAGTCCAACAGAAACTGTCTAGAGTAGACTTTGAACTGTTACTCCTCTCCTTTTACAATCTTTGATAGCTAGCCTGACCTAGCCCCACCTAGATTTTCTTTCAGGGAGATCTATTCTGGAACATCATAGTTCATAACAGCTTCCCTTGGACAAGAAAATGTCAGCCCAATCAGCGACGAGAGGAGAAGATGAAACCAATTATTGTGATAAACAGAAGCAGCAACACTTTGCAACAATCAAAGTTGGAGAAAACTAGCCTACCCACATATCCTTCCTGCTGATGCTGTTTATTGCCAGTTTGTAAAGTTTAAGTAGAAAGTAACGTTAGGAATCTCTGAGCAATGTGATTGAAATCATTGATCCAGCCTTACCAAAGCTAGTGCCTGTCGCAAATCAAGAGTAGGAAACGTTTCCCAATCAAGAGTCACCATTTTGTGAATGAGTTTGGATTTTCCAGGCTAACTGATAGTAACCCTTAAGTGTAATCAAATCATTTGTTTTTGTTGTTTTTTGTTGTCTTTTTCAAATGATCATCTATCACAGAAACAACTGGGGGCAACAAAGAGAACATTCCAGCAACGGATCCAGGAGAAAGATAATGAGCTGCAGAAGCTGAAAGGAGCCATGGCAGTTCACACAGTGAGTAGTTATAGTATACTGACTCCCACATTTGAAGACAATTCACATAGTTTCACCCCCCCCCCCCCCCCCTTTAGCCATAACCTAATGTGTCTGTTGCAACATGTAGCCTACAATTAAAAACTGCTTTACCCATATGGCACATCATATGGCAGTGAAAGGCTAAAGAGTTGTTGTTCCAGGAACAACATTAGAATGTTACTGTAATTCAGAAACAACTCTTACTTGAAGAAATCACGATCACCAAGGCCCCATTAAGGGCCGAGATTGGGCAGCCAGCCTCATATTGTTGCCTCTCCTCTCTGTAAGCGTTCTGCACAAGAAGCGTTGGAGCACAGCGACAGGATCTTCACTGAGTTGCTGCAGTTCATTGAGAGAAGACGCTCTGAGGTGAAAGAGCTGATCAGAGCTCAGGAGGAGGCAGCTGTGAGTCGGGCTGAAGGGATCGTGAGGGAGCTGGAGCAGGAGATCGAGGAACTGAGGAGGGGAGACGCTGAACTGGAGCGCCTGTCATATGACAAGGACCACGTCCATTTCATCCAGGTACAGTAGCTCCACTGACTTGGCACTCATTGTCAGCAGATCTTGTCCTCTTCCATATAGTTGTTTTTATATTGTTTTCTGTTTGTAGAGTTTCCAGGCTCTCCAGACATCTCCTGTAGCCAAAGCCTCACCCACTCTCTCTCTCAGTCAACACCTGTCATTTGATGTCCTCATGGCATCTCTCTCTGCATTAAAACACAAAATGGAGGAAGTCTGCAGACTGGACATGTTCAAGATATCTGGAGAAGGTATATTACTGTAAAATAATCTTTTTAAACAGTATAAGGGTATGTGCAGACTAGGTGTATTTTTCATATTTTTACATTATGATTTTTTTTTTTTTTAAGTCCCTTGCCCTACATCATGCTGTTTTTAATTTTGACGGCTGACCAATCACAAGCAGATTTTTTTTCAAAAACTGAAAAATTGGTCTGCACAACTCTACTACTGTAATGATAACAGACATAACTCTCAGCTTTCATATCTGTGAGATTTACTGTAAACTTAATCAGTAATCAAGAGCATGTTCACATGACTTAGCATCTTATTTCCCTACAGCGGCAATGACTGACATCATCCTGCCCAAGGAACCACAAACTAGAGAGGAGTTCTTAAAGTGTGAGTAGAAGATAAAATGGATTGTGTGTGTGTGTGTGTGTGTGTGTGTGTGTGTGTGTGTGTGTGTGTTTGTGTGCGTGAGTGAGTCAGAGAGATTTATCAGTTTGGCTACATTTCTTACCCTCATCAGATTCCTGTCAACTGATACTGGATCCAAACACAGCACACAGATCCCTCTCTCTATCTGAGGAGAACAGAAAGGCAATGAACAAAGGAATTGTGCAGCAGCCATATCAGGTTCACCCAGCGAGATTTGACGGTCACGTCCAGGTGTTGAGTGAACAGGGCCTGACCAGACGCTTCTACTGGGAGACTGAATGGAGCACACTGACCAGTTCTGGAGTGGACATAGCAGTGGTGTACGGAAGCATCCCCAGGAAAGGACAGGGTTCTGAATGTAGGTTTGGAGGTGGGAATCAGCAGTCCTGGTGTCTGCACTGTAACAAAGAGAGATGCTTTTTCTGGCACAACAGTAAATACACTGAAATCCTTGTAAAGCCCAGCTCCAGGATAGGTGTATATGTGGATTATAGGGCAGGAAAGTTGTCCCTCTACGACGTCTCTGACACAATGACCCTTCTGCACAGAGTGCAGACCACGTTCAATGAGCCCCTTTACCCTGGATTTGGGGCAGAGCCTGGTGCCTCTGTAAAAATCGTACAACTTTAAATAATTAGTGAATATTATACGGTAATCGTTTCACACATTTTCAGTGCACAAATCACAAGGGTGAATAGAGTCACATTGATAGACAAAATTCAAGACATTTCATCCAATGATGCATTAGTTTACCCAAAAGTTATCATGTTATTATGTATGGTTGGATTAACAATGAAAGAAGTGCTTTGTTTAGGCTATGCTTGCTCTTATCGCTTTTGAATTGCTACACTGGCCACTGGATGGTTCTCAATAGCATTGCACCAGGCTGGCTCTCTTCTGTCAAAATGGACATTTTCTATTTTTTATTTTCTGGCGATCAATAAAGTGCTTATTGTGTCCTAAAAGTCCTTTATGTGCACAATTTAAAAGTTCTGCAAAAATAGATATGTAGGAAAGTCTTAAAAGTGGCAATATGTAAGAAAGAAAGTTCTAGCAGCAGTTAGTTTGTGAGTTCAATAGTCTTATGGCCTGGGGGGATGAAGCTGTTGCAGAACCTGGCTGTCCCGCTTCAAGATGCGGTGCCTCCTCCTCCCAGAGTTCAGCAGTGTAAACAGGTCTAAGACCAGTGCAGGAGTTGCCATACTGCATGCTCTCAGAACAGTTTCACACTCAGCCAATCAAGAATAGACATGGGGAGTAAAGGTGGAGTATAACAACACATTGAAATTGTTGTAGTTGATGAACCAGTCCTGTGAAATAAAAAATGAACCCAGATGTCATGTCAACAAACCTGGGCTGGGTCTGTCCTATAAAACCACATGATGTAGTGGTTTGACATGATTCAGTAAGTTCATGAAGTTCACACATGTTCAGTGCACAAATCATCAGACATGTGATATCTGTGGAGTACTGTTTGGGCCTAGGGTGGCATGGGGAAGGAGACCTCTTTGCAGACTAATGGTGTCCAACAAGGCAATAGTTCCCCTGTACTGACCAGTGACATTGGTCTTTGTCAAATGTCATTACAGCCCAGACGCCTGGTTTTGTGCCAGATTGAATCCAGCTTCATCTACTGTATGTAAATGTAGTGACTGTGGCTATGCAGCTGCATCAAAGTCCAAGGTCCAGTGTCTGCATTTTTACCACACGCACGCACGCACGCACGCACGCACACACACACACACACACACAGGACAGCAACCTACTCCCAAATGTTAAAATAGCATTGCACCTAAAAGACAGACACTGAGATGTTTATAGATTTCAGGCTTGATCAGCAGAAAGTTTATCAATGACTCTAGATTAATGACTCTCAGATGGAAAGGGTAGAGAGTGTTAAATATCTTGGTGTTCATATTTCTGACTTGGACCAAACGTGTTGAGTCACTGTTGAGAAAGGCACGCCAGCATCTTTTTCACCTCAAACGCCTGAATTACTTTAAGCTACCTCAGCAATTGCTTAGAACTTTTACAGAGCCACCATTTGAAACTATTATTACTGGGAATATAACAGCTTGGTATGGAAACAGCACTCAGCAAGACCGTAAGGCCCTAAACAGAGTAGAGAGATCAGCTGAACGTACCACCAAGTCAAGTCAAGTCAAGTCATTTTATTTATATATAGTGCATTTAACGTGCACAGAGTACAACCCAAAGCGCTAAAATACCCAACCTAGAGAAAATATGCATCAGGAAAGTCCAGAGAAAAGAATGTCGCCAGAGAGCCCAGTCACCCCAATAACTGCCTCTCCCCTGCGCTACACCTTGGGAAACGTGACATTGCCTGAGGGCCAACATGGAGAGAACGCGGAAAAAGTTTTTATCCCCAAGCTATCCAGATACTGAATGAGTGCTGCTGTCACATCTCCTTGGAAACACCTCGTGCACTTTAGACATTTCTTCTTCTTCTTCTTCTTCTCCTCTTCTTTTTCTATTTGTTTCCTTACTTATTTACACATTGCACAAATCATTTCACTACATTATACTCTGAATAATTGTGTGTGATTAATGCATTTGAATTTAATTGAATCGTACTGATTTGTCTGGTGAGTGCTTCCATATCACTATCATTGCATCGTGAAGGACAGCACATGACAGGAATGTGGTATGGATATGAACGTACCCAACCTCATGCCATGAATACTGTACATCGCAGTCTTTGGCTTGACTTCAGAGGTCTAGGTGTGCCTGTTCAAAACCAATACACACCCTTAAATGGCATGTGTGTAGAACATGTAAACAGTTGGAGGTTTCTAGACAGTTTTTTTTTTACCATATCCACAGCAGTACAGTAGGTTATACAGCGGGCCCAAAACTTGTATGTTTGTTACCGACATGCTCAAATAAAAACTTATTGGGGCAATTGCTCTGTCGCTACTTTGGAGTTTAACACGGTTTTAAACTCCAACTCCCAACTCCAACAGTTTAAAACCGTGTTAAACTCCAAACTAGCAACAGAGCAATTGCCCCATTAAGAGCAAGTGCTTGAGAATGCAGTTTTCAACTTTATATTTAGTCTTTTTCTAATTCACACCAAAAGAAGGATTTCTTTTTGGAGTTAAGTGCATCTGTTCCTGTGTCTGTTTAGAATTCTGATTTTTTTTTATTAATCATTATAGTTATGGGTGTAATGGATCCCTATCAATGACATTAGACAGAATAACACACAAAGGGGAGAGCAGGGCTGGGCAACACTATTATACTATTATCACACTATTCCTCCTGAGACCCTGCGTTCTTGTATGAGGACATTACATTTAGGCTCTGCTTTACCTTGTGCTTACTTTTTCTGAATAAAAACCTGTTGTCCTCATATGTGGACACTTCATTTTACCCTCTAGTGTTATCAGACACACAATACAATGTTTTGGGAAAAAGCAATATGGCGTTGATATCCACCTCAACGCTTTACCGGCATACGCATGAGAACTATCGTCATGGTAACGTACCAGTGAACGTTATGACATTTACATTTTTTGGTATATGTTTGTGAACAGTTGTAGTATGATATGGCATCAAGTTTCCCCCATTTCGATCATTGCAAACAGACGTGTTTAACTTTCATGTCCTCATACGAGGACATCGGGACTGAAATGTATGCATAATTTCATTTTTAGGCTACATATTACATTGAAAATTGTCGTTCATTGGCCATATCAAACTACTGTAAAGCAATAATGGAAGTGAAAGTGTGGACATAGACATAATAGAGTAGCCTGAATAAATAAATCCACTGAAGGAATTACAAAAATAAATAAATAAACAAATAAGAAACAAATAGAGCAGAACTGTTTTGCTTCAATTCATTGTGGATAGACTTCTCTCCACATGGGTGTGACCCATACACACAACTAACATTTACAAATAAACACTAAATTTAACCAAATTAATAACAGGACATTTCTGTTCAATAAAAACAAACTGTTTTCTTAATAGTTGAATCTTAGGCACTTGGAGTACACACATGAATATTCACATTCTTTCTGGATTGGCAATCTCATTGTATTTTATGGTAATAGAGACCCACTGTCCTCAAACGAGGACATCGTTTTTCTCAAAAACTACTTGATGTACAGAGGTGAATTTTTTTTTGTATGTTTATGAAGCCATACTAAGCCAAAATAATTGAGTGAAATGAAAAATGCATTCAAATGTACATCCCGGGTCTCAAGAAGAAAACCATATTTAAACATATTGTTTTCCCTTCAATGTCTTTATTTAAGTTGCAATCATAAAAACAATACAAGCATACAATAAGTACTTCCCTCCACCTCAATATGGCCTAACCTGCACCTCAATTCAAACACACTTTAAGCCCCACAATTATTCAATTGTTATGTATTTAGACATAATACTTAAGGAACTAACCATCTACTTTCACTTTCAATTTTCAATTCAACAGAAACATCTTAAGTCAAAAGGTTCTGCTTAAGTATTTTCTGTTTCCTTCTTGTCTTCTGACAGAAATCATATGTCATATTATGATTAATTTTATGGTTATATATGGTTGCCAAAATATTTACTTAAACTACAAAAAATAAATGCAATAATATAATGAAGTACTTAAACACAGAATTAACATATTTGGTTGCAAAGAAACACCAGCTATTTCAATGAATATTTGATAGATAAGATACAAGATAAGATTTTTTTTTTCCATCTCTAAACATTACACTCAACAGTATTTTATATGTACATATACAAGTTGGGACAATCACAATAGCATTTGTCAACGCTAGTTAATTTTGTTAGGATGGAGAAGAACCAAAGAAAAACAATGACATCTGTGTCGGTCTGAAACTCGGTATAAGATAGGGCCCTTAAAGAGCATGGAATATCGGGATATTCCTATCCGACTGAGTTGATGCCTTTAAATGCACTCAATACGCATGTGAGATCCCATAGCTCAGACCAGTTCTGGAGTTACCAACATCACATAAAATAATCTACTCAGGCCCCCGCTGTGGCGCAACTGGCTGGGGCACTTGCAACGCACACCGGCGACCCGGGTTCGACCCCCCCCCCCCCCCCTTGTCCTTTCCGGATCCCACCCCCACCCTCTCTCCCATTTGCCTCCTCTCACTCTCCACTGTCACTATCAATAAAGGCATAAAATGCCCAAAAACTATACTTAAAATAGCCTGCCAACAGCCTCATTAACAAACGAAAGCAAAATAAATTGATCTGTTCATCCATTTTGAAAAACGTCCACAGATCTGCCTGATATTAGCAAACGATTACTGTAACTGTACAAATATCACACTGTCTCACTGACAGTGTTTTTAAGGAAAGAGCCCCTAATAAAGGGTTGTCCAATCCTGTATACCACACCCTTTCATCAAAAGTACACCAATACACACTATGTGTCCATAATGTTAAAATGCTCTGTTCATACAATAATTCCATCTATATTATTTACATGATCTGAACTGTATTGCTCGAAGAATGATCGATATCGAGCTGTGTGCTGTATACTGCAAGCATGGCATTGAGTGCCATACCTCTACCGACGCCCAACAGCAAAAGCAAACGCAAAATTATAATCCACTCAAACATGGAACAGGTTCTGCCTTGGCCCACACACTTCTACACCATGACTCAAGAAAATCAGGTCAGTAATGTTTACCCAGCCTACATACCTACCTACATACCTATCTACCTAACAACCAACCAACCAACAAACAAAAGAACAAACTGATAAAATAACCTTCCTTGTGCAGGTCATAATAGAACAATTGCCCGTTAACTCTAACACCTGTTTTGCAATTTTCTTTTTTGTTGTTTTTCATGTTTTTTTCATTAATGAAAATAAAACACAGTTGAAATTTTAAATATCCTTGAATACCACAATTACAATATATTTTGGAACACAAAGATCATACACCATAGCCTGCAATATACTTTGCAGTTCAGAATTGAGATCAAACCAAAACCCAATACAATGTAAAAAATAGATAAGAAATATACACCAGTTGATCACTGTGTTTGTCTAAATCTAATTTGCTGTCACTTTTGTTTGGATTTCAAACAAAATAGACATTTAAAAGAAGGCCAGAAACATTATTCATGTCTCTGTTCGCTACTTAGTAGCAACCAATAAGAGGTTTGTTTCATGGAAACAACTTACATCTGCCCTATTTTAGCAAATGATTACTGTACAAATATCAGACTGTCTCACTGACAGTGTTTCTAAGGAGAGAGATACTAATGAAGGGTTGTCCGACCCTGTATACCACGCCCTTTCAGGATACATCGCACCTACAAGGAAACATAAACACATCGTAAGTTAATGCAGACCAGGGTCACAGTTACACTATGTAGCTTTACTGAGGTACTATCTTCAATAGTCCAAATTACAAATCTAGGCCGACAATGACCCAAAGCACAGCTCCATACTGTGCAAGAACTAAGAATTATCTAAGGAAGCAGTTAGCTGGTAATCTGTTTATAATAGAGTGCCCATTATTGGTACAAAAAACCCCCAAAACAATTGGCTTTAACTAACTGAGTTGCTGCAGCTAGGCAGCTACAGTGCTTCACTCTATGGTATTTGGTATTATTTGCCCTCAATGGTGCCTTCCAGGCAGCGCTGCCTTCAAGGC
Source organism: Sardina pilchardus (assembly GCF_963854185.1). Lineage (NCBI taxonomy): Eukaryota > Metazoa > Chordata > Actinopteri > Clupeiformes > Clupeidae > Sardina > Sardina pilchardus. The sequence goes on from NC_085016.1 coordinate 10,491,239, forward strand.
ACTACTCCCCTCAGTTTAGGAGTAGGATGAGGGTTAAGGGGGTTAAGGTTAGGAATAGGGTAAAGGTAGTGCCTTTTAGACTGTGCTGCCTGGAAGGTGCCGTTGGGGGCAAAAAACACCATTGAGCTTCACTTTATAGGGGCATGTTCATGCCAAAGTGTAGCACTAATAGCCGCCTGGCAGCTTTAGCTGATGGCTGCAGCAACTCAAGCTAAGTAAAACCGATTATTTTACATTTATTTATTTTTTCAAATTTCTTCTGTTGTTCATCATAACACAAAACAATTAACCAAATATCAAAATAGCTGGTGATTAATTTAATAGTTGACAACTAATTGATTTATCAATTAATAGCTGAAGCCCTACTATGGTTACCACCTTGCACTGCCACTCTGCACAAAGGGTGCTATAAAAACAAAGACTGGTTGATTGATTGAACTAGGAAGCCAAAGGTTTGAAAATGCACACAATTTACATAAAAAATCACTAAATTCTAAACTTACCATATGTCATTTGAGACTTGACTACATTTTCCCATTTATTTTATTTCTCCTATTCATACTGATGAGTGTTTTCATGGGTATCAGGGACATTTTTAAGTGTCTCCAAATAGTAGTGCATATATCGAGGGCTGAGAACCAAAGGGGCGTAAGTGACATTTTGGTCAAAATTGAGTTATACGTATCACCTGAAAGCTCTTGATGAGCTCTCTTAGCTGACTAACTGTGAACATACATAAGCACTTAGATTTGTTTTGGCTCTCCTGTAAAGTTGGTGAAATGTCACTTACGCCCCTTTGGTTCTCAGCCCTCAATATATTGAATGATAGTGCACATAGACAGACAGGCAGAGCAGCTGTTATTATGTGTGCATCATTGCCCACCTGATCTCCTCTCTCTCCCTCTGCCACCAGTTGAGCGGGTTGCTCATTCTCCAGATTCTTGGAACTAGGATCCGCTCCTCGACGCATCAGCAGCCTCACCGCATTCACCTGCGCTATGCGACATTGCAGTGCGCTGGCTAAATGCAGTGCTGTGTTTCCATTATATGTCTTCAGGGAGAACAGAAGGAGATAGAAACTTAGTAAAAAACACGTGGGGGTCCTAATTTGACTGATGGGCAAAGGGCAAAGTCTTAAGCCCAACTAAAGATGGTTTAATAACTAGGCAAATACATTTGCTAGTTAACGCTATATGGGCAAGACACTTGAAGGGCAAACATTGATGAGTCAGCTCAGTGCTCTCATATGCAACATGATGGCTGTATTGAGAGCTTTGCTGACAGACTTGCACTTTGTCCACCAAGACAATTAGGGCCAATACCATGGACTTGTCATGGTTGTCTATACTTAAGTGCACGATGCCGCTTCTCTGATAATCATTAAGATCACTCACAATGGATAATCTCACTTCTTTTTTTGTCTGCTGTGGAGTCTCACCTTTACGTTAATGACTGACAGCGCCCAAGGGTGGTCAAGAAACAGGCCCAGCAACTCCATGTTGGCTTCTTCAGCTGCCATGTGCAGTGATGTGCGTCCACTTTTACCATCCTAGGGGAGGCCATATAATGTGTAAGTCAGAAGGAGTATGTTTTCCTAAACGGATCCTTGTAACACTTACATCTCAGGACATCGTCATGACAAGTTATGACCACTACATATTTATGACCAATGTAACAGCACGTGACTGTATAACAACACGTGTCACCTTTGTCCCGCTAGAGGCACCCATATCCATCAGAATTTGAACGCAATCCTTCAGCTGCTGTCTTTTTTGAACGAATCCCATATATCGAGGGGACATTGGATCTCCACTCCGTTCCAGCTCCTGAACCACGGAGTTGTGAGTGAGGACAGCCACGTGTAAAGGAGTCTGACCTGTGGTTAACAGAGTGCATCAGTCACTCGGGTGCTGTCAGTGCTAATCACACACGCAACAGACGCAACTTATTTTGCTGTGTAAAAAGGGAACCAACATCACACCATCTCTCACCATCATAATTCATGACGTCCACATGAATCTGCTGACCACTGCTTTGCATGAATTTTTGTATGGCCTAGAATGAGAAAAAAAAGCCTTGTTTCAAAAGCTTGTTGCAACATACTGTATATGTAACCATGTGGCAGTTCACTGATAATACATACATATTCATGTAATGTTAAAGGTATCTAATGCAGTTTCAGTTTTTTGGGGTATTTTTTTGCCTCTGGACTCTCACTGATGATATCACTCATGACTAGTTCCCTTCTCCCTGGCCTGAAAACGGAACATGCGGATTTGGTTACATATTTCTAAAATCAAATTTCAAAATATCCAAAGAACCCTATCAAGTATCAACCGATAATTCCTTATTCTCCGGGTCAGAAGAGGAAGCTGCAAGGCTGGTTCTCCGTAGACATGTAGGCTGGGGCTACAGAAGGCAGACCAATCTCCCAATGACAAGTTAGCTCACCTTCAAAATGACTTTCAAGCTTTCAATTCACCTACAGTACATAGCTTTCTGCTTCATTGGTACGCTTGTCTTTGTAATGGTAACCTAAACTGTTCTACAACAGTACTTTGAATGCAAGCGCTCTCAATTTTATTCACTCTAAAATATACTTGGATTTGTTTCATGTAAATAACATATGCTGCTATGTCTTTCGTTGTCTGCTTAACTATCCAGCAGTTATGACCTGAATAGCAGTTAATAATTAAGTGCCGAGTTTGTCAACAAGTTGAAAACAAGTAGGCAGTTCTGAAACTCAAATGCTGTATGTAGTTCGACCTGTTGTGCCTGAAAAGGGGAAAGCCCTTCAGCTTTATTCCAGCACTTTGAGGAAGTAAATATCGGATCTGCAACCGAATCAGTTATGAGGAAGTAAACCAAAAAACCAAAGGACAAGCTGCGATATGCAACCAATTCACACGCATTGTGCCAGCAATATGTTATGGTCTGAAATTAAAAATCTTCTCTGGAGCATCATAGCGAAACAAGTTATACAACTAGATGGAAGTAAATAATGTACACAAAACATACATATTCATATACAGTTTGTGAGAGGAAGACTGAACAGTACAGATCCAATAGAGTAGACTATTTACAGGAGTTCCTCTACATGTATACTATACATGTAGAATAACTACAGTATACTACTACCGGTATACTAGACTACATATTTCTCAATATTTTATTTCTAAATCCTCCATTTCCCATGAAGCATTACCTCCTCCTGTGGAAATCATGGAGGAAAGGAGCAGGAGAGGATAAAGGTGCAGGATGGATATACTGTACATGAAGAATGATATTCTCTCACTCAGGGTGCATCACAAGTAAAAGGCTTTTTGATGGTACTGCCTCTTGCTGGATTTAAAGGACCTGTCTCCTCAATATAATTGAAGACCAGTCAATGTAAGACCATTCAAAATTCTATGGATGTTTGGAGAAAACTAAACAAGATTCTGTGTTCCCAAGGATGAACCCATTACACTGAATGCCCCAAACTACAGAATAGCAGAACAGGCCCAAGAATAGATTCTAAAAACAGGCCCACTGATAGAGCTCAACTGTAAAGTCACATCCGATAAGAACGGACAGAGTCTGGTACGATTGGGAGATATGAGCACAGACATAACGATCGTACTGTTGGCTGTTAACTGTCATAATTGTGACCATGATGACCATGGAACAGACCGGTCAAGATAATATCAGAGACAGTTGAAAAAGGATCTTTGATAATATCAAAACATGTTTGATTAAATTTTGATTGCGTCAACAAAGAAAAGAATCACAAGTCTTTCACCCAAACATACGGTTCCAGAACGAACACTGTAACTACTGTTGACTCCCTCGAACTTCCCATGATGGGAGGTCTGGTCCCAGCTTACAGAAGAATGACAGAGGTCATTCTAGAATCTTTCAATTCTACCTGAAGTCTTCACAGCTAGCCAGTGCTGCTCTTGCTGGTAGACATAACCCACAGAAAAAAACGTAATAAAGTGCAAACAAAGACCCAGTCTGATGTTCTAGGGTAGTACTTACCTTTAAAGATTGCACACAGCCCTTTTCTGCACATACATGCAGGGGGGTGCGACCCCAACGGTCCGTTGTGTTCACCTGGGCGCCCAGACTCAACAGGTCCTGAGTAATGAGGTGCTGATTTGCTACCACACTCAACTGAAGTGCACTCTGAAAAAACACGTTTCAGGTTTCAGGCTAGTTAAGAAAACGCCTGAAGCTGGACACTTGTACATGCAATACACCTTTTTTTATCCTGCATTATTTTGTGGGACAAGTAAAGGCCCCATCACATTGCACACGGCATGCGCTATGAAGCCCATTACTTTCAATGGTCTGAGCGCGCAAGAACTGGTCTGCCGCTGCGCTCAGTATAGCGCAGCGCCAGCGGCATTTGCCGCTTTGCCGCTCTTGCGCGAAAGTTAAAAGTATGTTGAACCTTGACTGCGGCACGCTGTAAGTCAATGGTCTATTGCGCGGAGCCCAGCGGTAACCACAACAAAAGTCGTTAGAACATTACCTCAACCAACAGCAACTTAGCGGTGAGCGCAGCGCATGCTGTGTGCAATGTGGTGGGGCCTTAAGACAGGTCAGGAGAAGTGAGCACAGATAAACGTCTGCTCATAACAATTTCCGATAAATCGGCTCATCAAATGATGTGGTAACACTGAACAAACATGGGCATGTTTTATGAAATGTTATCGTACAGTATAGATATGTGGACAGATAAGCACAACTGTTATTCCAACTGACAATCTACACTATGTGCAATGCTAGAATTCATTATGGTGAAAATAGCAAGTTACACTCTAAATCTAAAATATCTCTCTAGTTGTGCCACATATAGTACCTGGTCTTTGTGCTCTTTCAAGTCTAGTATGCCGATGTCAGCCATCCTCTTTGCCAACACATAGGCGACAGCCCTCCTGCCCTGTGCCACGGCAATGTGGAGGTATCTGTCAAAGAAAAAAGAGAACATTGGTCGGGACAATTATTGATATGACCAGGCTTTGCCCAAAAAAATGCCCAGACCTATGAGTCCTCAGCAAACCTATATGAGTTGCCCATAAGGTTAAAAAGGAGGCCTATACAACAGGTTCTAAAGAAAGGGTTTCAAGAAAACATCAATTTAATGTTTGTGATACTACAAATCGCTACAGGGTCAAAGTTTAGCTTCCATGACGCTGAAGTCAGGTGCAATCACCTGCTTGAAATGGCATGATAATGCACAAATGGAACAGCATGCAGGGGAGGAGTCGAGGAAAATAACTATTTGCATTCACACACTCATAGGTCAACTTGTGTTTGGCAAGGTCACTGTGGAACAGGTTAAGGTCATTTTCATTTCTAGATGTTTTGTTGAACTTATGTCTTCAGAGCCAATCATGCCATGAGGAATTCTGAGTAAAGCCGGTGATACTGTATAAACTTTTAAGTTTAAGTTACTTTTTTAGTATTGTTCTTCTGCCACATTCCTATTGATATTGGGCAATATTTCTTCTGGAGAAAGATAATCATTATCAAATGCATCGACAGCATTTCGTTGTCTTTGTACTTGTACTCTGCACAATGACGATAATGTTCAATCTAATCTAATCTAATCTAATCTAACCATTAGGCACATTTTCATGATAATTATGAATCGATTACGACGTGGTTGCCCAACAACATTGCTAAAATTGTTGCCCCATCTATCATCAGCTTAAGGGGAAAGACATAGCGGTATTTTGTAGTATGTTAATGTTATGTATTGAGGTCGTTCTGATCTGCTGCCCACTGTAGTTAATTGGGAATTGCACTATTCTAGTATTGATATGCTGGCCACCGTAGTTAGGAAGTCCTATTGCTTAGTGAGCCTGGTGTTGCCTTCTTCCTCTGCCACACCCGACATAACAGTTAAATAAATCTCGAATATATCGTTTGTGTATCTGTCTCCGTCTCAGTCTTCTCAGCTATATACTCACGTGTCACCATCTTCATCCTGTGAGGATAATTGCTCGGTGCTCAGTCCTGCCAGTTTCGCCTCCTCTTGCTGGATCTGCCAGTGGAAGAAAGACACTTGGGTAGGGCTCTCCTGGCGTACTGGCTGTGACATGGGGATCATAAACTGGAATGGAGAAGAGGAAGTCCTCTCAACAGTTTGAGCCTCAGAGCTCGGAGCAAAGAGGGAGTTGTTGGAGCTGGCCAGGAGCGGGGCTAGGGTTTCGTTGTCCAGGACAGGAAGGGGAAGTGGGAATGCTCCATTTTGGGGCATCTCAGCGTCTGTGTAAAGAGGGGAGCACTGCAACATGCTGAACATGCTCATGCTATCTGCTTGGGCAGGTCTCGGCAGGGTCTGGGAAGACAGAAAAGACAGTTATTTCTATATTAAGAAGGCAGATAGAAATATATAAATAATAATAATAATAATAATATAAATAAATAATAAAGAAAATATTACCAACAGTACATTCCCAACAGTACATTGGACTAAAGGCAAATATCTTTAACCTGTTCTGGACCTATGAAAGGAGTTATTTACCCATTTGTTATTGTGGTTTGTAGTTGGTCTTTTACATTGAACAGGGGAAAGCCTGTCAGGGGACGCCCTTTTGTTCACCTGAAGGATGGATGTTAAAACTGTAAAAAAAAAAAAAAAAGGACATTAGAATTTGTATAGCCTATGAAAAGTTGTAGCTTACTGTACAATTACAATACATGGGATGTTGATACCGAAATCAGCCCATACCTGGACACTCATTTTCAGTTTGTTGTCCCGTTTGTGTCTGTAAGTGAAAGTAAACTATTCAATACAACTTCATGGAAATGTACGCCTATTCTGTGAGTGACATGTGGCACATTTGACTTCTCAAAATGATACAGTTTAGAGTGAATAAATGGACACAGAAAGTAAATGCCTATCTCTTCACAATGTTAATACAATAGTTGACTTAGAATACACGTGGGCTGGGGACATTTTACCTGGATGTCATCACGAATCCGCATCTCCATTAACAAGTCCTTTACTGTCTTCTTGATGCGTACTCCATGATAATTGACTTGCCCTGTGCCAGACAACGCTGATGTATTTGTTTGTACAACATCGAAAACAGCCTAATCATGCCTAGCATAATCATGCAATAACTGACAATAATAATAATAATAATAATAATAATAATAATGATAATAATAATACTAATAATGATAATAATAATGATGATGATAATAATAATAATAATAATAATAATTTTGTCATCCCTTCTTACACCCCAAGAATTCTCAAAGGTCACCACAGTAAGTGTATTAGGCTACTGGTGAGTAGTAGGCCTATACGAGGCTACGTAGACTGACATTTTTAATCCCAATTTTCACTCTTTGTTACTTATTTTCAAAAGAGCTATGATTGAAAAAAAAAAATACTATTCTGGGGTGAATGTACATTAAGATACAACATCATAATAATTAGGCATAATATCCTACCTGTGCCAAACGTTTTCTCTGAGTCGACGTACTTCCAAGCAGGAGTATTACGGAAAAGGTTTTCATTTTCTTCGGGAGCAGTCAAATGCTCATAGACAGACCAGGTATTCACACCTGATTGTATAATATCGGTCTCGTTATCAAGGTGACCGTCGAGGATCATTGTTTCCACTTGTCTTGCGTTTACACTAGGTAGCCTAAAGTAACTAAAAACTGAGCAAGGCTTAGGCTACTTCCTCAAACGCCAGGGAATTTCACAATAGCAAGGGAGACTGAATCAAACAGAGTTGCTGCCTGTCTATCTACCTACTGACTGATCGGACTGTGTCTGTACAGTTTAAGGCAATGTTCAACTCTGTGGTGCGTTCGAGACAACTCGGAACTCGGAATATTACGTAGGCCCACGTAAACAGAAGGCTAATACATTTTCTCTTCAATAACACAGTCCACCATGACACTTTGGAACGGAGTATGTAAATGTGACACTAGTCTAGTCGTAATTTCTTGAACCCAGAAATGTTGAGTACCCTAAAGTTTTATTGCAGAAATGTCATCTATAGGCCTAATAGATGGAATTCAACTTGGTTGCCTAAAGTTGCACTTTGGGCAATTTGCATAATTAGCATAAATATATAGGCAATTAAGGTGAATAGGGTGCAGGTGAATAGGGTAAAAAATTTAAATAATAGATATCACTATGAAACTTTCTTAGTTGGTTACTTATGCTAAGAGGAGAAAAAAATGTATTGCATGTTTTTTATATTTTAATGTTTACATATGCAAATGAGTTTACATATGTCATGTCTCATTAAACATGCGCTCATTTGCATACTGACAAAATCAGATTGTTTAATAATAAAGTCATGCTCAAAATATTTTTTTCCCAGGGTAAACATGTGTACTTGGGGTCTGAGTTGGTGAAAACCTTTAAGGAACCTGGTCAGGACTCAGGAGGCAGTGTTGACCTATGGACGGACGGATTAAGAAATTAGGTGCTCCATGCAAAATAACTATATAACAGCATGCACACACACGCAAACCTACAAGAACCGTACATAATATGCAAAATAACTATATCCAGCATGCACACGTACACAAATACACATTAACTATATACAAGAACTATATACAACATATAAAATAACTATGACATTTTAAAGGCACAGGAGCAAGATGTTTTTGTACGGTCACAATTATGACCATTGGGATTAAATGGGTCAATGGGTTTACACTGCCTCCTTACCAGGTTCCTTTAAAGGTTTTCACCAACTCAGCCCTCCAAGTATGCATGTTTACTTTTGAATGAAACATTTTGAGCCTGGCTTTATCACACTATCTGATTTTGTGTGTATGCAAATTAGAGCCTTTTTTATGAGATAGGGCCTAATTTGCATATGTAAACATTAAAATATAAAAAACATGCAATGCATTTTTTTCTCATCTTAACACAAGTAACCAACTGAGAAAGGTTCATAGTGATATCTATTATTTCATTTTTTTTACCCTATTCACCTGCACCCTATTCGCCTTAATTGGCTATATATTTATGCTAATTATGCAAATTGCCCAAAGTGCAACTTTAGGCAACCAAGTTGAATTTCATCCACTAGGCCTATAGATTACATTTATGCAATAAAACTTTAGGGTACTCAACATTTCTGGGTTTACTATTGGGCCTATGGGGATTACGACTAGACTACACGCCTTACTCCCCACAAAATGAAAAGCCTATGTTTTGTATAATTTAGTAATGTTTTTGTTTCATTAGGCCACTCATTTAATTGACATGGCTGTTTTATAATTGCCATTCTCCTTATGTAGCCTATGCCATTGTTATTGATTAAATTACTTTAAATATGTATTTGCTATTCTTCTATATATTCATTATTTATTTGTATTAGCTAGGTTATTTTTTTCATTGTTTATTGTTTAATTGCTATTCTGTAGTCTGACCAAATTTTTACATTGTTCACTGTTAAATGTAGCCTACTTATTGTATTGTTTTTATTTGTAGCCTATGTCGCTTTGGGTAAAGGCGTCTGCTAAATAGCATAACCATAATAACCATTTGATATTGTAGGCTAGGCTACTGCGATTCTCTCTCGAAATGTATTCATTTTACTCTTTGTAAAATCTGATCATTATTATTTTATGTTTTAAGCTGTAAATCAGTTTTCTAATTGCAATTCACGCAACATCTGTTGGTTAAAATATGCTATAAATAAATGACCTTGATCTTGACCTGTAGCCTAAACATGAACCCTGTTGAGGATTAGGCTACAGTCACAAATGTGTGATTAGAATGTTCGCGAACCGAGAGTTCCGCACTATGATGCGACAGTTACCCTCAGAGATTTGAGAACACTGAAACTAAAGATCGTGTGAAGCAGAAGAAACAGAGCATGTATGTGCGTCATAATAGGGTCCACTCTGTTGCCAAGGCATGTGTTAGCTTCTTTTGTCATAGAAACAGAAGGAAAGCCCACCAGGATAATCACGGGCAAGGTTGAAAAGAAGTTCATTGAGTGGAATCGAAAGGGAACACACTAAAACATGCCGTGAAAAGTTTCACAGTTCCTGTCATTCTTTCTGCAGCAGTAGAATTCCCCCCCTAGAATGACGGACATTCTGCTCTCCGTGGTGTCAGAGGCGAAGCATGCCTTCCCAACGCTCTCCCAACTGTCAGAGACTGGTAATTTTGCTCGTAGGCCTACACTCTCATGGCCATTTCCTGAAGTTCGATGATAAATCAGATTCGTAATGGTCGAAATGTACTTTACTTTTAGATGTGGATGACATTTGGTCAAATGTGTCCTCTTTTGTCGAGCGTCAGATGTCTTTACAGAAGGTGAGTTATCGCAGATGTTTCTGTAGGCTGTGTTCACAAGCGTTTTTTTTTATTTATTTTTTTAACATGGGCTAAAACGCAAACGTTAATTGTATTGAATCAACGCCCAACTCTGTTGATTCAAATTTCGTGACACTATGCCCTCCCCCACCCTCTCTTTCCCCCCCTTACTGCATACCTCTTTATTTATCTCAGGGAGTCCATATACATGGACTGGGTAGATTCACATTCTGTCAACAAAAGATGGATGTGGGTAGTAAGTATGTTCTAATCCAGAGACCAGTCTTCCTACTATCAGAGAAACTCTCCCAAGCTCATGGCCTTCAGCAAGTAAAACCACAGATTGCAGGTGAGTCCCCCAAATAGTGCAAATGGCCCTGTCATAGTCAATCGGTGCTTAATGTGAAACCTTTGTTGTTTAAAAACTATGTATTCTTTCTTAAGAGGATTGTATTTTCTCAGCAATAATGAAATCACGTTTAACATGCCTTTCATAACATTGGGGATGATTATTGAATTGCTAATACACTATAGTAGCCTATGTAATGCGACATAATTGTATAGTTTCTAAATGGGTATTAGTAAGTCAATGCATCTTTTTCATAACCATTTATTTACAGTTAGTGTAGTATGGAAGCTATTATTTTCACTTGATAACTTGCACTGCCTTGACAGATGAAAGGCAAGTTGGCCTTTGCCGGGTTGTCATGACTACGTCGGCGACACACATAATGATTGCTCGCTCATGTTTTATTCCCTTGGTTTTCTCAAGCCGGTGACGTGCCAGAGGTGCCACTGAACTTCTCAGCTCTGGCAGCCGAGAGCCCCTTTGAGCGGGACGTGCTAGAAGGCTGTATACGTGAGACACTGCTGTTGCTACTGCGTGCTGTTGCCTCTCAGCGATCAGTCCTCTTCACCTTCAGAGGGATCGGGGTGCTGGTCTTTCGCAACTCCAAGGTGAAGATGCACTTCTACAAAAACTTTGTCACCGGTATGGATGGCAGTGGAAAGGCGCTGTGGGCCCTAAGCAACGTGAGTCTGCATATTCACATATCACTGCACTCTCACTCACTTATTCTATACATACAGTCTATGCTCAGGAGTGTCTATTAGATTTGGATCTTGCCTGAATGATACTTCTGAAAATGACAAAGATCAGTTCATTATAATTATGATTTAGAAAATGATTGTATCAAATGTCCATCTTTGACCAAGATTTTCTTTTGCTGATGCTGGAGTTTTCAGTGAGGATGCTCTGAAATAATGGGTCTAGAAGTTCTAACTTCTGTAGGTCAGATCAATTAATGATATTTGGACGTTCACAATGAGAATGAGGCTCCCTCTAATCTAGGTCATAACTGGAGCAGAATTGACAGAGGGGACTGGGGAAGGAGGGGTCAGTTTAGTCACACATTAGACCGCATGTCACTGTGTATAAGCTGTAAGCACAGCTGTGTTTGTGATCATGCAGTGCCTTCCATGTGATAGCTGTGATACACTGTTGTAACGGGATGGACACAAACGGACTGTTCTGAAAATGCTAAGCTTTTAGAGCCTCCATGACAACTTTCAAAATGTCAGTTGAATTTCAGTGTGCAAACTTGAGGCGCTGTTATTTCTGTTTGCATTATTTACCCAGAGACCAGGCACCAGCAACTCACTGTTATCCGAGAAGTTCTCTAGCCAGGATAGGCCTGGAACTAGCAATACCATCCACCTCCCACACATCACACCACGGGCAGAAAGTGTGAATGGAAAGACATCTAAGCCCCCTAGTGGGCTCGACGATGTTGAGGAACAGGAGAAAGGTGAGAACATCTGGGTTTACTGTGTTTTTTACCTGTGATTGGAGAGGAAAACTCTCACCATTTTCATGAAATTATCACAGTAATGGGGCAACTGTATTCTGCGTCTGCAAATAGAATAATCTACAAATGTACAATCTTAATACTTGTATTTCATGTATTAGATTCCTCAGAAATTCAGTGTCGGCCCAAGTCTCGGAAGAGTTCCACCACAACCAAAGATAACGGTGTGAGCCTGATAGACAAGCTGTACACTAAACCCATCAAATCTCCCCAGACACAGACTATTGAAAGGTAAGATCCATGTCATGTCCCCAAAACAATCTGGATAGGGAGCTGTTACTCTTACAGTTGTTTATTCAATTCCAATGAAAATACATGTTCCGGGTTTTTTTTTGTGATGGACATCAATGGGCTCCTTTCTAGACAGGCCCACAGAGCAAATTCAAATTTGCTAACAGATTCATCTGGGTTCACCCAGGCTGTATCGTAAGATGTAGTCAATCAAAATAACATCTATGATCGTGCAAACATAAAACAGCATATACGAGATGTTGTATTTTAGGGAGATCTTTCCTAGACCATTTTCACACCCTTATCACATATTTACAGCTCTAAACATGTGCATCTGTACATAATATAATACACAACTCTGTGAACCTCATCAATCTTTCTTAGGATGACTGAGCAGCCAGTACAAACTTCACTGCAAGCAACGAATGTTTGGAATGAAAATAGTGCTCAATTCAGCCTAACCTGCAAGGACCACAAACGTGCTGGACAGGTCAGCATTAATGTCAAAATGTATTAAATGCCACAGACAAGGATTGCAGTTGAACTGAAAAAAACACCACTGTATCTCACTGAATCCACTGTAAACAAGCTAACAAGTTAAAGGCACCACTTTAAAGGCACATAAAACTATAGTGTCAACCGGGTGATATGTGGAACATCGGCCTTCAAAGTGTCCTGTTATATGGAATAAATGGACTCTGACCCCCACTGAGTGTTGAGGAGTTCTTTGCCTCCCCCTTCATCCATTAATTCCCTAACAGGACACCTCCGCGGCCGTTATGCCTTACATATCACCTCTGGACTTTTTCTGTGTAAATCTTGTAAAAAGTAAAAAGTTCTTCTTAAGTCCAGGTCTAGGCCTAATCCATACACAGGAAACTGAATATCAAATCTTCTTAAATTTGCTCTTAAGACAAAAGATAAGAAGAAAGCACCACTTAGGAAGTATTTTTGTCTTTTGTCTGAATCCGACCCCTGGCCCATAATGCTTATGTATTTGCAGGAACTGTGCTACCTGTGCATGCAACGAGCTAAGCTTAACAATCCTGTGTACCTGTCAGAAGAGAGGCGGAGAGAGGAGGATGAGGAGGCAAGACTGTTACTCTTACTAGAGAATCAGAAAGACCACCAGTACCTTCAGGATGTGCAGGTATCAAATAAAGAATTTCCTTCACTTCAATTTGCTAATCACTCATTCATATGGAAAGCTTTTTTATCATTGAATTGCAATGACATTTCGAATCCTGTCCACAATCTTGTTTTAGGCTGAGAAGAATCAAATACGTGAGAGACACAAGAAAGTGGCAGCATTTAACTTGGAGGTTGCGGAAGCCTTGAAAAAGAAGAGGTCAACACGCTCATCCCACTTCCATGTGAGACATCTCTCAATAGCAAACAACTGAGAACAAATCTCTCAATTGCTCTTAATATGTGTATGTTAAAATGTATTAAGTTCAAATTTATTCCTACACAGCTCATATGGAAATTGATCATGAATGGCTCCTTGAGTGATACACCCAAACATTTTGCTCAAAGATGTACAGTAATTTCCCGTATATAAGCTGCATTGTGTATAAGCCGCAGGACAGTGTTTTATGCAAGTTAAAAGAAACAAAACCATATTAACATCATATTAACTGCTCCCCTGTATTAACCTCATAGCTGAAGAAATTTTGCAAAATCAATGTATAAGCTGTGGCTTATAGTCGGGAAATTACAGGTAGTCTAGTTTTCAGGGGTGCCGGGTGCGTAATCAGAGTGATGGAGGAAGAGATCTGGGGCTGCAAATTTATTATTGCCACCACAGTCATTCCCAGACACGGAGAGTGAATTGCTGTGACATAAAATTATCCATGTAATCTGGCGTGGCGATCCAGATATCATTGCATGATGGGCCACCTGTCGCTGACCCCTGACCTATAGTGGTTCTTGTGTGTAATACTATCGAGGGGTCATAATGGAAAATTGCAAAACAAAACATGCAATTGGTCTACATCACTTTGGATACTTGTGTTGGCACTTAGGTGTCTAGGTGCATGAAAATGTTGAAAAATTATGACTTTGGGTGAAATTTTCTGGAAACTATTTTACAAATTGAGAGACTAACATATGAGGCTAACATGCAACAGATTCAAGGTATCTAAATCTATAACTGCCATTTCTTAGGCATATGTTGAAGAGAGTAAACAGACACAAGGTTAAACAGAGAGTCAAATTATTAGTGTTAGTTAGTAAATTGTTGCCCTTGTATCTGCCCTGTTAATTTTGGTTTAGTTTTTTTGTCTTTGGTTTTATGATTTGGTTTGGCACAGTGGCTTTCTCTTTGGTGAATAGCCCATCCGCTTGTAATGATTCAGTCGATGGTTTTACAGTGGATGTTTGTACGCGTGTTCATACCAATTTCTTGACTGTTGTCTTTGGATGTGAAGCCTTTGCATAAAAAAACTCAGGCCTAGGACTACACCTGGCCTGAACGATGCGATGACTGTGGTCTGGTCGTTGTAATATTTGCATAATTTGAACAGATGAAACATTTTTAAATAGTTGAAAAAAGTATGATGAAACCCAGATTCCAAGATATTTTTGCGTATCTAGAGAATGTGCATTCATTTTACTAAATTGCGGTGTTGAATTTAGTATGTCATGCTCACAATTTAGTGAAACGTGCACACGATTTATGAACTTGTGCACTTATTTTACAAAATTTAAATGAGAGCACATTTTAGCAAAATGAGCGCCTTACTTTGTAAAACATGCACACAAATTACTAAACTGAGACCACACTTATTAACAGAGGTCCGTTTTTTGTTCTAAGGTATTGGCTGATTGTGTTTTTAATTTTCCCATGATGACAAGCAAAAGGACTGTCTGAAGTCTGAAGGAAGGTCCTAAAACACAGCCACGGATATACCCCCAATAATGACAGTACACCAATCTGAAGGCTTTGTAGTCATGACAGCAGTTGAAGATATTGTGAATTAAAAGCTAAATAAATCAGTATTCACTTTTCAATTCCGAACATTTCTTTTGTCGTTACAAAGTGTATATTTGAACATTTATGCCAACATAAAGTGGTAAAGGTGATTCAACATAAAGGTCTTTTTTAAGTCTTTAATGTAAGTGTACTGTATGTAAATATATGACTTGTATAGGACTGAAGAGATAACTAAACTCCCTCTCTCTCTCTCTCTCTCTCTCTCTGAAACAGCCTTCATATATCTTTGGAGGGCGCCTAGACACTCCTCCTAATTTGTTTAACCGACTAAGCTATCAGGAGGATCTAAGAGGCCAAGCATCCCGCCTCAGACAGAATCAGGAGTTTAACCAGCAGAGTCAGGACTTAATAGACCATCTACAGCAAGTCCAGCTTTCACATGAGTGAGTCTATGTGAGTCTGTTTCATGCAGTCTAACCTGGATCTAGGGCGGGTTTGTTTTGAGGCCTCCTAAAATCTTGATTGTTTCAATAATTAGGCATGTGGCAAGTTTGTGCATTACAGTTTTTTACAAATGCTAAGACAAAAACTGGTGCTTATGGCACAGTTATTTAAAACAATAGCCCGAGTAGTTTATTTATTTACTTAAGCGAAGCCCATTGGAATTCTAAAACATACTTTTGACATTGGCCGGGTTTCCCAAAATCGTTAAGAAGCTCTTAAGTCCTAAGAACTTCTTAGGAGCGTTCTTAGAACATTCTTACAACGCTCCTAAGAAGTTCTTAGCACTTAAGAGCTTCTTAACAATTTTGGGAAACCCGACTAAACACGGACATCTACATTAGACACATCATTCAAAGCTTAAAGTGTTTGCTTGTTGTTTACCGAACACTGCCATTCAAATACCCAGTAATAATAATTAACTTATACTTAATAATTGTAAATTGAATAACTTGCACCCCGAATGTGCATGTCAGAACACATGACCTTGAAAGCAAAACACTCTGAAGAGGATTCAGTTTTTCACTTTGGTATGCACAACAGTGGAGACCAGTTATCTGCAATGCATTTGAATAACAGAGAAGCTACACGAGGCGCTTAACTGAAGCATTCCGTATCCTGCAGAGGAGTTTCTGCTTACTGTACATCTCGTGAAGTGTGCCTTTCGCTATAGACCAGGCTTTTCATGGTCAGTAGCATAATGATTTTAAGAGGGTGTAAAATAGCGATTTTTGGATCACGCGCAAGACCATACAATATAGTGTGTTGTTAATTGCCATAACCCTTGAACGTAAGGTAAAAGTGGAGGGCATGACGAAAAAATTCCTCACTTTATTGACTGTAAGATAAGAATAATCCTTGCGCCGGCTGCACGATTGTGTATGTTGTGTTTGCAGACAAAATATTTATGTCATCTACAGTTACGTTTAGTTGTTATCTCCAAGTTGTTTGACTATTCCAAAGAAAAAAAAATCCCATTGCATAGTCTATAACTTTAGAAATTGTGGTGTAACAAGTACAAAATACCGTATTCTATAGTTTTGCATTGATTGATAAAGATGAACTGGTGTCCAAAAACACACCTATGTTTCTGTGCTCTGCTAGTTAAGCAATGTGGTACGAGTAAGAGTGGCGTTGGTAGCAGTTTATGTTATTTTCTCTTTTTTCACTGGATTAACTTGTACCAAACAGTACCACCATCATTGTGTGAGACTGTGAGGTCAAATAAAGTATCTTATCTTATTTTACCTTTCTTAGGATTGGCCAGCAAAAGACACAATTTCTCAAGGAGAAACGTGAAAACTCGGAGAGGTATAAAAAAGCACTGGACACTCAGGTAAGTGACAGATTATCATCCATATCTTACACTCAACACCAGGCAGGACGAAAGCATCCAGTGGCGTTGTGTCCATTGGCACTAGGTGGGCAGATGCCACCAAGATTTTTTGTTATCTATCTTTTTATGCAAATAAGATTGGTTTGTCTTTGAATATGCCCAGGTTAGGACAATTGTGGAAGGACCTCATGCCTACTCCTGCAAGTGTTTTTGCTGATTTGTGACTGACAGAGTTGTCGTTATCATTTATCATCCGGTGTGCACAGTGTTTAAATAACAAATATACTTACAATCTTTTAGGCACCTATGGGTGTATCCAGGCACATTGTTATCTTGAGGCAACTGAAAGCAGTTGCTCAACTGACTAAGAAAAAGTCCCTAGGAACATAGCAATGCAATGCAGCGTGTGTTTATCTGCTGTGCTGAGTGTTCATTAGTTGTTGGTGAGTTATTGTTATTCATTCCTGTTGCTGGATTGTGAAAGTGAGTGGCTAAATCTAAAACGTTGTGCTTTTTGTTACTTATGAGCTCGAGTCATGTGCTGAGATACTCTGCTTGTTACATGTAAACCTGTTTCAGCAATGCAGGTTTGGTGGATGGGATCCTGCTGTTGCGTGCTGGTCAAGCAAATCGGTTCCTTCCACAGAGATGCAGTCACTCAACAAATCCATAATTATTATAGCATTCCACCATGGTGCAAGGGCACTTGGCTTTTGAGAGATGGCACTCCTATTGGGTCCATGCCCAGAACTTGAGGTTACTTGCATAAGCCTGGTTCTGTGAGAATATTAGTGAGGTATCTGACACGTACAGTATGGGAATGTGCCTCCTTACAGAATCTCCAATGACAACCAAACACATCTGTCTCTGACGTGCGATGTGCTGGGGTCCCACATGCAAGTCCATTTTACCTCACCCTTTGGGTGTAATCAAACTGGTGGTGGCAGTGCATGTAGTAGGGTGCTTGGATAGGCATTCAACCCCTGTGGGGCCTGAAAGACTGCCTTCTCCACGGTTTCAGTGCTGCTGTGCTTATCGTATTGGTTAGCCTGTGGTTTGAGACCACAGAATTTCCCCTTGGGGATCAATAAAGTATCTATCTATCTATCTATCTGTAAAGTGTTCGGCCTTGTTGCCAGAGGGAAGCAACTCGTCTGGCGGGGCTACTGTGCTGCTTGAAAGCCTCTCCCTCTTCTCTATCTTCTGACCAGCTCTGCATCTAACCCACAGGCTTGCCAAAGAGGATTTTGGGATCCGGGGTATCGTCAATGAGTTCAGCCTTGTCTTTGGGATATTATCGATTTTTAGCTTGTTTTTCATTTGTGCTGAACCCTTTCCAGCTAACCTCTTCTCAGACACCTGTGCACTAACATCATTGATATGCCAGCTAAGCTACAAAACACATATGCCCAGAACAAATCTATCTCTTCCCAATACAAGCAAAGTACAGTAGATGCATGACAAGGCAGAAGGAAGATAACACTTTCTTCATAGAACCGAGATTCTCAGTTGAAGCAATTCAACTCCACCCTTAGGGAAACATGTACAACCATGTCTCATAATCACAGTAAGACAGTGCTTCCACACAAAGATTAGCTGGAATGGATTCAACAGAAACTCACACCAAGGTGTGATATCCTAGGGGTGATGTCAACAACAAAAGGTTGCTAACCAGCTAAGACGTTTTCAGGCGCTAGAGCCGTAATGTTAAAGGAACACATCAACATTTTGTGGAATTATCTTATTGACTGTCTCCCCCAGAGTTGTTGTTGTGTTCAGTGTAGTCTGTCTTTTTCTGCTTTAGCACATTGGCAGCAACATGAACCCTTAACAAACCCAGTTTCTATAAAGCATTATAAACACGTTCATAAAGCGTCTAACCTCATGATGATTAACATCTACACAAGTCTATTCAGCAATTTATGTAGTCTTGACTCAACTGAATCACATGATTTATGAGTGATAATGGACCCTAGGTAGTGCAGAGTGTGACTCAAATCTTATTCTTATCTTTGCACACTCTATAAAGTGAGGAATTTGTATCAAACCTTGCACCCAGGGGTGTGGTAACTAACAACATAAGGTGTGGTCTGGTGCATGATCCAACAATCACTACCTTACACCCTCTAAAAATCATTACGCCACTGACCAAGAAAAACCTCTAAGCAGATGCGACGTAGGCAGCAACTCCTCTGCAGGATAAATATCCTTAGGATTTTTATTCAGTCGTTCGAACATTATTGGGCTAAGTGTTGCTTTTTTCAGGGTATGTTGACTATGAGACCACAGTGAACTTAGATGCATGTAGGCTACACTATGCTAGCCTGGCTCCGCCCTCCTACCTACGTCCACTCAATTTTTATCTTCCTTCAGTATGTCGTCTGTGTCTGTGGTGTATTTGTGGGTTTTCTCCGGCCCAAAATTAGCAGGTCCGATCAGCGAACAGAGGGAATAGCTGAGAACGATGACGTTGAGGTCTTGCGCCAGTTTGAGCACGACATACATCACAACTTAACGTTAGTGATTGGTTAGTGTGGCTCTGGGCAGATCCAATAGTTTTAAACTTCAACAGAGTACTCGCATTGAAGGAAGCTAATGCTTGGCAATGGGAAGTGGCCAGGTTCTCTGTAGGCATACATTATGATATACAGTATGTACGAGAGTTTGGTATGACCAGGCTAATACTATGCCAGTCACAAACAGGTTTTAGGAAAGCAAGGTTTAGTGGAATCCCTGTTCCATGTTTGGAGTTGCGTTGCTTGCTGCCAAAGGGAATGACAGATGTCATTTTCATTGGTTTAATGGATGTAGCATCCAGAACACACCCATGACTGATTAAGAAAAATAAGAACAGCCCTTTTGCACCCTATGCCCAGTGCCCAGCATTTGATCACAAAATCATGCCATTAAATTAGTGACTGTGGACTGGCCACCTTTGATATCTATAAACTTTGTACCTCTGACCGTCCGTGACCGCCAAAATGGGGCACTATGTCATTGGGCAAACCCTTACAGCTTGAAATAGCAAAGTGCATTATAAAGCACTTTTTTTTCTCTGTAATAATCTTATAATATAAAGTCAATAGTGTCATTAAGTAGAGGTGTGTAAAATGGAGCTCTGTTATGCATGGTACAGTTTTGCATTTAGACAAGCGGAAACTCAAAACAGTGTTTGTCTTCTTATCTAAGAGATATGGTGAGGTCTGATATGGACATAGACAAATATGAATAAGCTAACATTGCCATGCTTTTCAGGTGCAGGTAGAGCAGGTAAAACCAAAAGTGCATTTCAAGAAGAGACTCATGTTCCCACCCATCAAGAAAGACTCAGAGAGAACAGAACAGGTTCTATTCACACACAAATGAACAATTTAAAAAACCTAGTGACAGGGGGGACACGAGTTTATTTTAGATGAATAAATATATCTAATATTGGTTTGAAATATTGTGTTAATTAGTGCAACTCATTCTGGATTTTTGTGTGTGTTTCTTATGTTTCTATGTGTGTCTGTCTCTACATGTGTAGACAGGTGAGTATCGAGGAACAGGTATCCCAGCTCACGTGCCAGACTCAGACGGGCCGGTGTTTGGGGTGCTGGACAACAACCCCGAGGACTTGGCCGAACAGCGGCGCATGGCACAGGCAGTGCAACAGGAGCAGCTCTGGACCACCACACACAGGAGGAAAGAGGCCATGTTCAACAAACTTGTGCAGCTGAAGCGGGAGAGAGAGATGCTTAAGAGAAACCACAAAGAGTACGTGAGGTGGTGTGGGAGGCGGGCGGGGTTCAAGATGACGTAGTGTTTGAGGAACTTGGCTTCCAAGGGGAAGTAGAAAATTGTGGGTTTGATTCCATGCTGCTACCAGCAAAGCACCCAACACCATACTGCTCCAAGGGGACTGTCTTGTACCGTAGACTGTACAAATAAATGTATAAATAACTGGATAAACCCTCTGTGGCATCACCCATAGGTTTAGTAATAGCAGTTAGTACCACTCCGGCCTATCTATTTCTCAATGCTTTGAATTCAAGTTTGTATCTATTGAAATGTGTGTCCCCTAGATTGGATACTGTGTGTAACCTTCACTGTTGAGGTTGCTTGATTGGTGTTGGTGTTGGGTTAACACAGTGGCCCGATAGTCGTGAAGCATGTGAAAGGCCCTCTTTACTATACAGGCAATCTTTCAGTTTGTCCTGTCTGGCATGCTGTTGAAAGATGGTGCTGCAGACTCAATGAAGATATACATGAAATGGCTTTTGTGCAAGATAATGATAATACAACTATTTTAGATTTACAGGTAATAATAGTGCACTAGGAAGCACAGTTTTGAATACTTACCCTTCTTACTAAATATCCTTACCTTAAAGGGACACTTCACTGATTAGCGTTAAGCTTTGTATCTTTAGAAAACCAGTCATGTTTTTGAATGGTCGTGCATCATTCCCTCAGTTTGCCTTGAGATGGGAGAAATACGGATTTCAATGAAACCCATGAATAGGACTTCCTGCTTTCAATGATGTGAAATCATGATTTTTACATCATTGAAAGCAGGAAGTCCAACATTGAAATCCGTATTTCTCCCATCTCAAGGCAAACTGAGAGAATGATGCACAACCATTCAAAAACATGACTGTTTTTCTAAAGATACAAAGCTTAATGCTAATCGGTGAAGTGTCCCTTTAAATCCTATACATTTGAACTTAGGGTTTCTTTCATTATTATTCTACCCAAATTTGCTGTTTCTTTGCATTCAAAATGCCAGGAATAATTGCCTTTAGTTTAAAATACTGCTTATACTACTTCTTCTTGCCTTATCTGAAACAAGAAAAATTTCCTGCTACTGTTTAGCTATCCCACTTTGCATTCTGTTTGCAGAAATGCATCTCTTCATTTCTTGTTGTCCTGTTCCTCTCCTGTCTGTGCCCTTATGTTGTCCTCTCTTGTCCGTCCCGTGTGTCCGTCCCACACTCCACAGGCTAATGGAGGAGCAGATCTCGCACTACGAGAAATTGTGTAACCTCAGAAAGTCTCTGGAGACGACGTGGAGCCGCAGTGCTCATCTCAAGCACCAGAGGGAGAAAGAGGAGAGGAAATTCATCAGGTGAATCTCTTTGTGCTGACAATATGAGCAGTACTTAAAGGGACACTTCACCGATTAGCATTAAGCTTTGTATCTTTCGAAAACCAGTCATGTTTTTGAATGGTCGTGCATCATTCCCTCAGTTTGCCTTGAGATGGGAGAAATACGGATTTCAATGTTGGACTTCCTGCTTTCAATGATGTAAAAATCATCATTTAACATCATTGAAAGGAAGTCCCATTCATGGGTTTCATTGAAATCCGTATTTCTCCCATCTCAAGGCAAACTGAGGGAATGATGCATGACCATTCAAAAACATGACTGGTTTTCTAAATATACAAAGATTAATGCTAATCAGTGAAGTGTCCCTTTAATTGTTATTTTCTGTGAAAGAGTATACTTATATTAAGTAAGCGCTTATAGGCACAAACACTGGTGGGTCAACTCACTTGTTTGTTACTTTTGTGTTCTATGTTAAACTGTAAAGTGCCTTTGAGTTACTTGAAAAGCACTATTATCTGTTCATGCGCACTGCCTTTTTACCATACTCTATGGACAGCTCCGAAATGGACTTTTCTTCTCATTTCGCTTCAGTGCATTTACATTATTTCCCTTAACTTAAACTTCACCTCTATTCTAGCTTTGTGTGTATACTCAATACAGTGCCATCTGATTTGGTGTGGTTCCTCACAGATCCGGCAGTAGGCTTCTGATAAGCCAGGGTGAACAATACCGCCGCTGCTACCAGTGTAAGAGGACGCAAGGAAACTCTGGAGAGAGCAACCTTTGGAAAGACACACGTTTCATTCCTGAGTCTCGCCTAATGGTGTAGCATGAAACCCAGAGCACAAATATGAAGAAACATGTGAAAACCCTAACAGTGCAGTTGCATTAAATAGGCTTTGCATTTCCATTCATGTGTTTGCATATTTTTTTTGTGTGTACTGTAGCTGTGTGGTGTACATTTCCCTCCAAATGTTGCAATACAGAGAATACCCAGCAGGTGTCAGTGTTGTACTGAAAGAGCTCAGTCAACACTGGCATGCGTGCACTGTGCTGACAGTTACAGGGTGGATGACAGTAGCATTTTTTGCACAAGGTTTCCATAGGGTCTCTCTTGGCAGTTGAGGCTAGCAGCACAACAATGACTTTGTGCATTATAAAGTTGCAAGTCTGTCAATGTTGCATAAGTATTTGCAGACTTGGAGAGTGAAAGTCCTGCCAAGTATTTGATTGAACCATTTAGTAAACCAGCTCACCCTAATTAGCAGCCAGGTACTGTTGATCAGATAATTAGTGACCTCACCTGTATGAAGTGCACAGGTAGAAAGAATACTGTATATGGCAGGACTTATACTTTCTGAATCCGGGATGCCTCTGAGTATTTTCAGAGAGAAACGATGATCAGGGCAGAAAGAAATGTTGATCTGGGCACGTTTCAAAGTTGGGAGTTTTGACCTGAATGTCAATGAGCTTTGATATGATTGCAGGTACAGTTCTGCTGAGAGGGTGCAATGAATAGAAGCAAATGACATTTCAAATGACATGACATAGTGTATGGTGCCCACTGTTTGAGGTGGGCTGCTCCTCAGCTACTCTCCCTCAGTAAGTCCTGAGGAAGCCTCATGCAAAGTGTGGTGCATATTCGCAGAAAGAAACTCGTATAGACAGCAATAGGAGGCCATATTAAACAGCTGACATCACTGTCATTCCATTGCTGTCTGAGCTGTTGGCTATTGCTCCATGAGAGAGCTCCTTTCAGGAGGCCTCTTTAACAGCACAGGCTCTAGGCATCTTCCTGTTCTGCGTATAGCATAGGGTTTACCCCATAGATATATATATATATATATATATATATATATATATATAGATGTATATATGTCTATGGTTTACCCGGTGGATAAACAGAAGGAATGCAACCCATGCAACTGACAACAAGAGGCTTCAAAAGAAATTAACTGATTTTTTCTCAAACATCTCATCAAAACAGTGTTGAGGATTCCTAGCTGATATAAGTCAAAATCCTCAATATTCACCTCAGTAGAATACTTGTTGAAAACACATACAACACACACATCACAGGTCTGCCAGGGCTAGGTCTGAGCCCAAAACAAGCTATTTGCTTTTATACAACAGTTAAGTTCGGTCCGGTCAAACTACATGTTCATTTCTGATTGGACAAGAGGCATTCCAGGACATCCCCTCTTGGACTCTTCACTGCTAGTAATCATTCCGATGTGAACGTTCCATGAATTTGAAAAAAAAAGCAGCAATTCACAAGGTCACATTTGACCACTTTTCTGAGTGAAAAAATGGAGTAGGGGAGTGTTCTGTTTAGTATCCAGTGTTGGGTAGGTTACTTTAGAAATGTAATGTGTTACAGTTACAAGTTACCCTGTCTGAATTGTAATAGTAGTGTAACTATTTGAATTACTTTTTCTGAGTAACGTAACTAATTACTTTTGATTACTTTTTGATTACTTTTCCGTTTTTTTTTTATGATATATATAGTCCCCAAATCCATGCGAAGATTTCGGCCTTGGTCTACAGGCTGCCGAGCAGTTCTATACAAGCGCACAAGGCAGCAAGGGCATTCAATACATGAATTAGCATCACATTTTTTGTGAGGATAATATAATGATAATCATAACACGTTTACAGGCAGGCATGTAGGCCTACGCTGATGGCGCTGTAGACGTGATAGAGCATATCAGAAGGTCCCGTATCAAACTATGGCTGTGGAGGGAAACAGTTCTTTTTACATACAATATTCTCTGCCAGGTTTAGCTGACAATATTGAGATGTAATTCAAATTGTAATTTTGAAAAATTTCAAAAGTACCTGTAATTGAATTACACATTTTTCTACAGTAACTGTAATATATTACTGTTACATTTATTTTGTAATTAAATTACGTAACTCAATTACATGTAATGCGTTACTCCCCAACACTGTATCTGACATAGAGACAAGCAAGTAGACTATACAAAATAGGCTGACCGTCTCCAGAGGCTATTGGCGGATTCACATGTCAATCTGCATCGTCAGTGCATCACTGTCAGTCCACATCCTTCCCACAGAACACCTATACACTCAGGCTGGGTTTTCCGGCATCTCTGAAAAGAACATTGTAAATATTGAGCTCTGAGCTGTAAACTCAGGTTGCACCACAGACAGATGGTCGGCCCCCTTCCTCCATATTTAGGCCTTTCGCAACATCTCACGTCCCCCGGGGAGGTTACCATTATGCATATTTCATCGTGAGAACTCCTCAATGCTGGTTGTCTTCATTAGGCATCAGTAGAGCTCCCACTCCCAGAGATTATTTTTAGAGATGGGTTTCTGCTTTTGGACGGCACGAAGGCTTTTCCCGGTTGTTAAAGTTATTCTGTATGCTATTAGCAGTACAGTTACACTAGCAATGATAGTTATTCTTAAGATATAGTTGCTATGTGTATTTTGTTAAACTTAAATGGAATACAGAATGTGGAATACAGAATGATAAACTATTGTGTATGCACCATATACAGTCCAATGGTCATGGAACAGCATACACAGAAGAATAATGAAGATACATATAGCGATAGAGAGTGGTCCGTTTTGATGTAAATGAATTATTTGCTACAGATACAATTATATAAGATGACCTCTGCCCCATGCATGCACTTTCATAGCATGACACAGTTAGGAGAATAAAGCATAATCCCTTTCATGGCACATAATAAGTACCTAGTCCACAGGGCATCAGGAAGAGCGGCTGAGTTTGCCATGTAAGCCACACTCCTAGTGTCACGCCATACACACGGTGTGTGACTGGATTTATGTGTGCAGTGTGAACAGTGTTTTTGCTCATAGAAACAACACACAAAAAAAGCTCCTCTTTGTTCACCCCTACTCTAAAATTCTAAAGTTGCAGCTGTGCCTCTTTTACAAAGGGTTTGATTTAGGTTTTTGTTGTAACAATTGCCATGGCGATAAAGTACCAATGACATTGGAGGACCACTGTAAATCTGCAGTGACAGAGGAATCTACTGTGGAATTTTGGGCATCGTGAATTATGCTGTCAGTGTGAGAGAGTGAATTCTCCGCTGTTTCGACCAACCCTAAACTTAGTCAACTCCCCACCCAGATCTCATCCCAAAGCAAATTTAGCTGTCAAGGTAATGAGGGATTTTCTATGATTTGAGAGGGGCATGCATGCACATACTCTAACACAACGAGAATTAAGCGAGATGGGGGAATGTAAACCTTCAAGATCAAATAATGAAATGTGTCTGTGCACTGCATTCCTATAGATACCTCTCATTACAACCTTATCATTTGCGGTCTGTAAGTTAAAGTGTTACCATATGAAGAGTTCAGATACAAAACCTAAATCTGTCTGATCACTTTTCTTTGAAATTAGCATTTTTTTACTCAGGCTCATATGTTTTTGCCTGCAAATGGATATTTCAGACCAGGAAGAAAGTGGTATCTAGGGGGTTTTGAAGCAAAATTAGATATATAGATAGATAGATAGATAGATAGATACTGTAGACAGATAGATACTTTATTGATCCCCAAGAGGAAATTCAAGACTAATGTAAACTATGTGTGGAGACTGGAGCATTCTCTCACCATCGTTATCTCATGTTTGAAGTAGGCAGCGTTTGCATCTGACCTCTTCATATATAATGATTGAATTAAAATGATTAACAACCGTTAACCAGCGGAGCCAAAGCTTAATGCTCTCAGTGTAATGAGATCTACTTTCACTAAACAGTCATGTCCTATCATAGTGTGGTTAATGCTCTTGTTCAGAGTTACCAAATAAACACACTGCACTTTGCATGCAGACTTCCTTAAGACTGAGGAACTTTAGGTAAGGAGCCCACGTCAGATTATCAATAACAGTCAGCATACACATACACTGTATGTAGGAGATGTTATGTGGGTGCTATCGGCCGCCTCATGTGGTTGTGGTTCTAGTCATTGGACTGGGCTGGACTGCCACTGCACACAAACTATATAGCTACAACACAACGCTCTCAGATTCTTCGTGCCATTCCTGTGTGCCATTTCTGTCTTGTGTGAGCTGAGTCTGCTTAAAGAGGTCATCTTCACACCCTTGGAAAAGACGAGGCAACTCTTGTCAGCTGACACTATTCACACCGCACACCCGCTTTATAACTGATCTGGGGCCAGTGCTGTATACAGTAGAGTTCTCATCTGGGCCCTCCAGACTGCTCAACAGATGTCAGCCTAGCCTTCGGTTGGCCTTATTAAGCTTCCTTACAGAGGTGGAGAACAATGCACTTTTTCATCACGTATGGTCTCTCTCTCTCTCTCTCTCTCTCTCTCTCTCTCTCTCTCTCACCCTCCCATCCTCTCTCTCTCACCCTCCCATCCTCTCTCTCTTTATCTCTCTACTTTCTCAGTCTCTTTGATTGGGAGATATTTTTATAAATCTAGGTCCTGGGGCCACCTGGGGAAATGGTTCCATATTCAGGGCAGGAAAAAAAAAAGAATCTCAGGCCGGTCTGAAGGACGCAGCAAATGCCTGGTGCTTCTTCCTAGATCCACCAGCCACAGGGAAAAGCTCCAGCATTGGGAACATCTCAGGGATAAACCCCCAGGGACCCCCTCATACCTGGGAAATCCCTGGTCGCCCAGGAAAGGTGCAGGTTGGAGTTTGGAGACGTTTTATATCATTGGAGCTCAGCTCTCTTCACCACCACACCTCAGTTCAGATACAGGTCCAGCAGAGGAGACGAGAGCCAGGTGAGTTGAACTCCGATTCAGACTATTTTTCATAGCTAACATGACGTATGAGTACAGTACAGTATGTAGGGGTCTTGCTGCCTGATTAGATAACCAGTGCGTACCTTTGAACCAGACTTTTCAGTAGTGGGAAAGTATGAGCTTGGAGGAACATTGTGAATGTGTGATTGGCCTTTTGTGTTGTGAGTCAACAACCCAGATGGCAAGAGGCCAGTGGACCACTGTCGGTTCACTGGGAGCAGATCTGGGGGACCGCTGGGATTTTGCCAGTTTAGGTCCACAGGCGAGTTACAGACTAACAGACCACTGCATTCAAAACAGCAATTTAGTCCGAATATTATTCACTTATTTAGCCAACTATGCATATTGACAATTTGTGTGGAGTAGAAATGACATAAAACCGATGAATGCTGGCCAATATGATTTTGCTATCTGAGCAATTATGTCCAGGTCCGCTGATGGAGCCTTCAGTAAAGACGCATAGGATTTGTCATTTCTTTGCCCTGCTTAAGGTCTCTTGTTTATATGCAGTGGTTCGCATTTTGAAGTGACAATGCTCGCCTCGCATTGCTGATTGAGACACTGTTCAGGGGATTATACATTGTAATCCACTTCAATATGTGCCGCCTATAAAATACCATCTGCCGACTCTCCCACACTATATCGGACAAACTGTTCGCCATCCACTGAAAGCGAGATCCAAGGTCTTTGAAACTTTACTGTTGTGGCACTTTCCAAATAAGGCACTTTCCAGAATACAGAATACAACCGGAGGGGGGCGCGAATTTTTCCCATGATTAAATAAAGGGGCTGTAAATGTATGAAAGAACCCTCGTATAAGCGTGTCAGTTAATGACAGCAAAGTAAACAATATTTCTATTTGAAGAGTATAGTTTAAAATATGTCAGTGGGTAGGCTATAAGGCGGAAGACACGCTACCCTGCTCCGCTGTGTATCTGATTATGAAGAGCGGATGACTAACCCCGATCAACCTGCCCCATGGATTGTTTAATTAAAGGAGATTAGATGATATAGCCAACGCGTGGGCAGTTCTTACGTAGTAGTGTCCCGTAACTCGCTGTGCATGCTGTTCTGTTGATTTTGGCCATGCCTGTAGGCCTAGCACTTGAGGGAATCGTCCAAATGTTTTATTGTAAAAAATGAACATTCGTGCATATATGTGCAATTTAGAACCCAACAAAAATTGTGTTAAGTTGTCATGTTCTTTTACAGCTTGCTGAGGCCCTGAGCTGGTGACCTACTTGTTTGTGCTGAGGATGAAAGGGAAGGATATGACATACAGTATTAGGTCCCCACAACATAAGGCAGGAGAGAGAGAGAGAGAAAAGGGGAGCAAACGCAACGCCTGATTTGATGCCTATGCCTTCGAGACTCGAGACCAGTGTTGCACCAGGAACATAACCTACGATTTGGGACTATTTGATAAGGGTCGCGATCATAACCATTTACAGAGCCATTAATCATGCCTTGAGCGCAGGCATCTGTCCAACGTGGACCGACATGGATCCTGTTTGCCAACTCGTCTCAACTAGCCAACTTTTCCATGTAACACAGGGCCTCTAGTAGCTATCTAGAGCCCCATCTTTTTCGAATCTGGGCAAGTCATTGAGGTGCAATTGACTGTTTACCCAGGCGCTAGCCTAACAGCTGAGGAGATAATTTGCTAACCGGTGACCAGTCATAGCTGCATTGATTGACTCTCCAGGAGGATCTCTGGCACTGGGGTGGCATTGAGTGAACGAGCGGAGTAAAAGCTTCACAGTATTTTCCCACGAGTTTACAAGAGCTTCCCTGTTTCATGCCAGAACAACCATTGCCTTTAGCGCGCTCCCTTGTCAGCGAGACGTGCCTGGTACAGAGACTGGGACGCGCGGTAGACGCAAGGAACTGGGGCTGTATGAAAAGGGAGTAGGTAGGGAAACAGATGTCGAGTGGATAGCAGCGGAGTGACAACTTTCTCGGTTTGCGATATGGATCGAGGTAGACTGTTTACACGGGCTCAACCGCGTTTTATATCATACAGGAAAAAGGTAGGAAAACAATGTTACTTTGCTCATCTTAGCTTTGTCACACACAGTTCACACACAGTTAAACTTGTAACGTTAACAACTGAGCACGCCGCTTCGTCGCTCAGTATCCCACATTAAGGATATTCGTTATATTCTTATTTAACTCTGGGACGAATCGCGGATTATATCATACAATCTGAAAAAAAAACTGCAAAAGAGTAAATGTTGATTATATCCCAGTATAGGATATTTACAGTGTGTTGTTGTCTGATGTTCTGTTTTATCTGTAGGTTATTAAAATGAACAGTCATTACATTCCGAAGTTTGAGTAAGGACGACGCATGGAAAGCAGTCGAACGTCCCTGATCAGCTCCGCGTCTCTTTGAGATAAAACTTTAATCACTTTTGCCCGATTTCATCAACGCGACATTATTATTTTATTCCATTACCCTCCCCTGTGAAAATGATCAAGGGTGACAGCAAAGGCGAGCGATCGCTGAGGAGCGCCTCCCCTCATAGAAACGCATACAAGACGGATTTTCACACCATCAAGTGCTCTTTCGATGGAGCCAAGTCCCAAGCCAACAGGGCCGGTGACCCCATGCCAGAGGCGAGGGGCAGGCCTACAGGCAGCCGAGGAAGCAAGATTAAAAACAACATTTTTCTTCAAATGGACGGCCAGCACCACGATGCCGGGGCAGCCCTAACTAAACCCGACATGTCGAAGCATTTGTGCCACGCAAGAAGACCGCTCAGTAGCAGCTCTCACAAGGGCAGCGTGAGCAGCATCACTAGTCAAGAGTCTGCCGCCTCCGACAAAGCCTCTGTGAGCGAGGAGGCGGACATTGACAAAGCAACGCTGGCAGTGAAGTTCTCTGTCACCCGCAAGCTTTTTGAGTCCGGTCTGAAAGAGCCGGGGTCCACAGAGAGACCTGCCATCCCGGCTAAAGTCAGCACCCGCTTGTCTGTGGACAGTAATGGCTCTGAGGAGGGGAAGACAGTGGGGAGACCGACAAGCCCCAGTCAGAAACCATCAACCACCAGAGCCTGGGAGGACGAAGGAAGGCGAAGAGAGGAGAGGGAGAGGGAGAGAGAGAAGGGGAAGAGTGAAAGTGACACACCCACCCACAAGTCCAGTGGGGCCACAAACGCTGGACCCATGTCGAGGCGACTGGAGAGCTTCATGCTGGACAGTGACAGCGACGACTCCAACCACAAGGCTGACATCTCCGCTAATGGCCACCACCAGCCGACCTCTGTCACCAGCTGCTACTCAGTGAAGATCAGACCCGTGAGCACCGCCGACTCACCCAGCGCTCAAGACCCCTCCCAGCATCCCCCTGCCGTGAACGGGAATTGCAAAACGGACAACCGTGCAAGTTTTCAGTCCAGCCCTCCCACCAAACCGACCAGTTTGGATGTGGTGACCCGCACATCAGAGTCAGCAAGGTCACCCGCTGCCGATCTCTCAAATGCGGGTAGACGGGAGTTGGGGAGGGAGTCCCCCGGAGCTGGGGAGCTGACGGACACAGAGGCCCCCGCAGACCTGCCAGTGGAGAGTGTTGTGCGAGCAGAGCTGGTGGTGCTCCAGAACGAGTCGTCGGAGAGCGAGGGGAACGAGGAAGAGCACCTGGAGGACGATGTGTTCGAGGAGGCAGGGCCGCGCACGATTGACAGGAAAAATGTCCAATCGGGAGAGCAGGTGGCGCATTCGGGAAGCGGCCCCAGGCCAAGAGAAACGCAGCAGAGGGTGGAGTCTGAGGATCTCCAGGAGAGCGGTGTGGAGAATTATAGTAAAGCCCAGGAGCAAAACACGCAAAAAGAGGAGGAGGAGGAGGAAAAAGAGGAGGAGGATGAACAGAGGGAGAAAAAGAAAGTAGGGGTTGTTGACAAGAAGGGTGGAGTAGATGGAGAGGTAGAGGAAGGTGAGGCCATGAAGAAGGATGTGTTGAGACGAGAAGAGATGGACGAGAGGAAGGGGGCCCTCGGAGAGACAGTTTTGGATGGACTCGGCGAGGGACCGGAGGACAGGACGGCCGAGGAGGAGGAAGATGACGCCGTGGCCGAGGAAGAGCGACGCGGGGAGGAACGCAAGGTGAACGGCTGCGCTGAGATCTGCGGGATCGAGAACGCCGCCTTCGTGGATGACCGGGAGAGAGATCTGGAGAGCCACCGAGAAGAAGACGAGGAAGAGGAAGAGGAGGAGGAGGAGGAGGAGGACGATGGTGATAAAGGTGGTCAGGTGTCATACGACGAGCAGCCTGGACTCTCCGATGAGGAGGATCCAGCTCCACAGAGGAAGATCAAGTTCTCCACCGCGCCAATCAAGGTAATGTTTGCTTAATTTAACTTTCATGAGGCTGCAGTAGGCCATAGTGCATTTCATAGACACGCTTAATGGAATAGCCATCTTAATTTGATCCATGACCTTTCCAAGAGTGTAGAGGCTTCTGTGTCAGTGTAACGTGGAGCTTTCACACAATAGCAAGAACTAACTGGAACTAATAACTCACACATTTCCCGTTAGTAACACTTACTTTGTTTATGAGAAGCAGTAGGCATTTTCCTACCTACTACGTACTTGACAAGACCTCACATGCTTGTAAAGGTATTTGCCCCTTGAACACCTGTGATGCAAGAGCAAGCAAGCCATGAGCACATTCTGATTACTCTTTCGTGTGTGTGTGTGTGTGTGTGTGAGAGAGTGTGCATGCTTGCCTGAGCTTGCATTCTACAGAAGTGTAATTTTCTCTTGCATAACTCTTGTCAGTCACTCTTTAAGGTAAAAAACTAGCCCTTAAGATAAATAATTTTGTCCCGTTCAAGTTACCCTCGCATACAGTGACCGGTTGTTCTGTCCAGTACTTACTTGCATTAAGCTCACTGTTCTTACTCAGATAAATCATATCATTACTTTGATATCTTTTTTGTACATTTTAGCATGAACTTCTTTTGAAATACTTCACTGTGGTGACTAGTACTGTGTCATCATGTCCATGCCCATATACTAAGGTGTGCCTAGAGTCTAGACTCTTCTATTTGTGGGAACTCTGAATCATCTAGTCCCAAGCAGAGCCATTAGCCATAGATTAACATTAGCATTACGATGTATCTACATGGCTCTAGTCCCAAGTAGCTAACTCTTAAGTAGCGTCTGAAAGATCAGTGGGCCATCTGAACCTGAATCTGAATCTGAATCTGAACCTGAATCTGAATCTGAATCTGAATCTGAATCTGAAGTCATGATTTGCAGCCTGATGCAGCGCTGTTCACACTGATGTGTGGTGTATGTGATGTGGAGTCTGTGGGAGGGCACATTGGTACACATACCAGACACAGCAGGTGCCAAAGCGGCCCACACAAGGACTATGGGGTCGTCCTGCTCATTTGATTGCATACAGACATTCACTCCTTTTCCTAGTCTCGTTCTCCCCCGTCTTTTCTCTTTCTCACACACGCACGCACACACACACACACACACACACACACACACACACACACACACACACAGACACACAGACACACAGACACACACACACACACACACACACACTGACTTCCTGGGTTTAGGATTGGTTGGCATCAAACAGGAAGTGCATTGTCCTGCCGATCACATGACCTGCTCCAAGACCCCCAGAAAGAGGGGCGTGTGAAAGGGAGAGATCCTGGGCAAAGAAAAGCCCCTCTGTGTGTGTGTGTGTGTGTGTGTGTGCACACGAAAAGGGAGTGTCTGAGAACTGACTTTGTCCTTATCATCCTCCAAAGGGAACTAAGGAAGATGTACAAAGAAAACAAACCCTTCAAGTTAGTGCCCTGAAATAAGTGCACCTGTTTCCCCCAGTACGATCTGATGTTAAACTTTCATAATACTCACAATTATTGGAAACAGTGTGTGTGTGTGTGTGTGTCTGAGTTTAGTGAAGCTGTTCTCTGCTTCACTGCTCTTTGTGTTCATGTTTGCTCAACAAGGTCATGTAATTTCATGATGGACTCAAGGGATATGAAGGGATGAACTACTGTCCCCAGGATAGCCCTTAGTAATCTCTTGCAGAATGCAGACCACACAACCACACACACACACACACACACACACACACACACACACACACACACACACATGCATACACACAGACTCCCTCGTACACACACACACACACACACACACATACAGTATGCATGCATGGGCCATACAGTATGGGGGTGTCTTGTATGCTATATATCACTATTCCGAAGCAAAACACACAGAGACACAAAACCTTCCTGAAGGATATGCACCATGCTGTATCTGAATCTCTGTGTGTGTGTGTGTGTGGTTTAAGCACAAGTAGAGGTCTTCTTTGCTCCGAGCACTTGAAATGGCACGTTTTTCACAGGGTTCATCTCTACATGTGTTTTTGTAAGCACATGTCTTTCCCCCCCACCGGTTCCCACTGTAGTGATTTGAGATACAGAAGCACAATGCTGTCTTATCACACCTCCTCAGCACCATCTGCGTGTCTGTCTGGTGGTGGCCCGATTGGCCGCATCCCTCCTTCAGGAATCTGTCCGTTTCCTCGTTTATCTTCCGACGGCAGCGTTGTTTTTCTTTCGGCCCCGCCACGCTGAGTGTGGCCACATCCTGGTTGTATTTTTAAAACGGAGCGCTGGGGTCTTAACGCATGGCGGGGGGGGGGGGTGGCTGTGACGGGATCCTGTATTTGTCCTGGTTTCAGCAAATCGGCATCAAAGTGTCCTCATCGCTCACTTCCTGCCTTCATTAGGCCTCCGAAATGATTTGGGTTGCACCTCATGGTCCGTGAACCACGTGGACCCTGTCCCCTTTCCTCCCTGGGGGACGTTTTCAACAATACAGTGATTTCCCGCATATAAGCCGCATTGTGTATAAGCCGCATGGCAGTGTTTTGTGGAAGTTAAAAGAAGCAAAACCATATTAACACCATATTAACTGCCCCCCTGTATTAACCTCATAGCGGAAGAAATTTTGCAAAATCAATGTATAAGATGCGGCTAATAGTCGGGAAATAACGGTATTCTTTCTGAAAGCTCATCCTGTTAGGATGTGAATCCACCTGTTTGCCATTTGGTTAGTGTAGCTTTTTCAAGTTATAATCCTGTTAGTGATGCCATCCTCTGATCATTCATATTCTAATGAGTCTAGCACATGGTCAGCCATATAAAGAACCGTTATATTCTTGGGCACTAGATGTGTAATGTGTTTTGTAACGTATGCAGGAAGCTGACCGGAAGACATTACTGAAGCCCTTCTGGTACCATTCATCTCATGCTGATTACCAAAACATGGGATTGACTAATTTAGAAGAAACGGATTCGGCAGCAGAGGAAGGCAGCAGTAGCAGCACAGCTGCCCAGTATATCCTCTGAAAGAGAGGAGGCTCACTGGTGCCTCTGAACAAGAGTTTAGATACAGTACTTTGCATCTGAGAGATGCCCTCAATCAGTTATCTGAGTCCACAATGAGTGTACTAAACATTAGGGCCTATTTGAGGTTTGTTTTTAGTGATGCGATTTCATAATTGTGCTTTGTTCGGTTTGGTTTTTCACATTAGGTTTTGTACAACTGGATCAGTTTATAGTGACCTGGTTAGGCTAAGGTAAATTTAGACTTCTCTGTATGAATAGAGGTTACTCATTCGTGTGTGTGTGTGTGTGTGTGTGTGTGTGTGAGAGAGAGAGTGAAAGAGAGAGTGAAAGAGAGGGAGAGGGAGAGAGTGAAAAAGAGAGAGATAGACAGAGGGGGAGAGAGAGAGAGAAAGAGAGTGAAAGAGAGAGAGAGAGGATGGATGGCTAGTTTGAGCCGTGCGGTGGAGAAAAGGGCATTGTTTGGCACCTCAGCTCTGCTCCATGACAACATGCAGGACTTGACAAAAGCAGAGAGAGAGAGAGAAAGAGAGAGCAGGAGGGAGAGGGAAGGGAAGGGAGAAACAGGAGCTGGCGAAGTTGGGGAGAATAAGAGCAGAGAGAGAGAGAGAGAGAGATGGAGGAAAAGAAGTTCTTTGAAAAAGAGATGGTTCTGAAGACGGAGAGAAGGATGTGGATGGGAAAGATTAAAAGATGGAGCACAAAATGGACAGAGAAAGCAAGATGAGAAAGAGCGAGAGTGCTGCTTTTTTTAGAGAGAGACAGAGAGAGAGAGAGAGAGAGAGAGAGAGAGAGAGAGAGAGAGAGAGAGAAAACACACGAGATATAGTTGGGGGAGGGGGTCCCATCTCGGCTGGGCCTTGGTCCCAGTTGTCTCTGGCTCCGTGTTTCTAAACCCTCCTGTGTTTTTCTCAAGTGAACCCACTGCTGTGTACACTAGCCAACACTAGCACAGTGCATCTTCACTACTCACCCAGACCTCACAACACAGGCTTTTGCTCTTCACCTGAGCTCAAAGAACACCTGGCTCAGGTCAAACCCCCACACACCTGTATCAAACAGAAAGGGTTTGACAACAGAAAGCCAGATATCCTTAAATAGAGCCCTATAAGAGATCACTGCATAGGTGTGTGAGAGTGCTCGAGAAAAGCACAAAGAGAGAGAGAGAGAGAGAGAGAGAGAGAGAGAGAGAGAGACAAAGGCACCGAGTTCGCCAACTGATTCCTAAAATAAAATCATTCACTCGTCTCCAGCGTGGTTTCAGACGCTCAGGGAAAGGGAGAGAGAGAAAAAAGAAGAGTCTGACCTGATTTCCACACAATGCCAATCGGGGGCCTTGTTTAGCGAGAGGGTTGCGGAGTCTCAGCGCTCATCCCAAAACTGAGCCGGAGCTCCCTCAGTGTCCCGGCCTGCTCATTGGGAGGCAGAGAGGGCTCACTCTAATCCACAACACAGGGGGCAAACATACCTGTAAGCACACATGAACCCCCACTCAGATAATGCTTAATAACTGCCCGCTTACTCTTACTTATGTGGACACATGGCCGGAATTAACTGTGTGTGTGTGTGTGTGTGTGTGTGTGTGTGTGTGTGTGTGTGTTTTGTGTGTGCGTGTACGTGTGCGTGTGCGTGTGCGCGTGCGCGCGCGCGTTGGGTTATGCAGAAAATTGTTCAGAAAGAAAAAATTTGCCAATAGTGGAGACTTTGAGTAATATAACAATCAGAAATGCAAAGCCTGCTGTTCCATCCGTACCCAGATCCCAAACAAACTTCCCTCGACTAACACTAACCCCAGGCATGTTCAGTCGACCGCAGTGAAATGGTTGTGTGTTGTTATGATGTGCATAGCTATGTGTATTGATTGCGTGGTTGTGTCTCGTGTTCATAGTTATGGTGTGTTGTGTCGTGTGGTTGTGTCTTGTGTTCATAGTTATAGTGTGTTGTGTGGGTTTTTTGTTGAGTGTGTGTGTGTGTGTGTGGTGTTCATTGTGTGCGTATGGTATGCATTGTGTGCATGCATGGTTGTGTGTGTTGTGTGCAGGCGTGCGTGTGTGTGTGTGTGTGTGTGTGTGTGTGTGTGTGTGTGTGGGGGGGGGGGGTGCAGGGCTGCATGAGTGTGTTGACCAGGACTGTGTGTGTTGTGCTGGGTTGTGTGTTGTGTGCAGGGCTGTGTGTGCGTGTGTGTGTGTGTTGTCCAGGACTGCGTGTGTTGTGTGTGTGTTGTTGTACTGGGGTTGTGTGTGTGTGTGTGCATTGTACTGGGTTGTGTGCTTTGTTCTGGCATTGACAAAAGCAGAGAGTGTGAGCAGGAGCAGGAGAGGGAGCGGGAGAGGGAGTGTGTGTGTGTGTGTGTGTGTGTGTACAGGCCAGTGCAGTGCAGGGCAGTGCAGGGAGGGAGTCTCTGGTTCTGGGCTTTGTTGATGGGCTGCTGCTGCTCTAGAAGTGCTGACAGCCTGACCGGCAGAGTGACCGCGTGTCCTAATCTGACTGCTTCGGTGCCGTGCCGTGCTGCACTGAAACACACACACACACCCACACACACACACACACACACAGAAAGAGAGAGAGAGAGAGAGATAGAGAGAATCTTACTTGTTTATACACATTCATTGCATATATCTGCCTTTTGTTTGATGTTCTGCTGAAGACAACCAGACTGTGAACAGTCTGTTTGCTTAGTGAATTCTTCCATAGCAATTAGGATAATTTTTTTGTATTTCATGGGACTGTAACCTTTTAAATGGTCTCTCTTGTGTGACTTTAAGAGTAAATGAGGTAGAGGAAGAAGTGAAAGAGAGGTTAAAACAGAGTGAAAGTGAGCGAGTGAGAGAGAGAGAGAAGGGTGAGAGAGCTAGTATAGTGAGGGAGAGGAGGGAGATGGAGCCAGTCAACGTGAGAGAGAGAGAGTGCTAAGAGAGAGAGAGAGAGCTAAAGCTGCATTCACATACGTCGCTACTCGCCCATCTCTGAGCGAGAACTGTCAATGTAAAGTGAATGTGTTCTAGCTGAATGTGGCCAGGACAGGCGATGCGAGGACTAGCGATGCGATGTGGGCGGGTACAAAGTTAAAATAATTTTAACTTCCAGCGATGCGAGTGAAGCGAGTGAAGCGAGTACCAAATCAGAATGTAGAATAGAGATGATTGACAGTTAACTGAAGCGAGGAGCGATGTGCGAGTAGCGACGTATGTGAATGCCCCTTAAGAGAGAGAGAGAGAGAGCTAAGAGAGAGAGAGAGAGAGAGTGTGCTGAGTGAGAGAGAGAGCAAAGAGAGAGAGAGAAGAGGGAGATGGAGCTAGTCAGCGAGAGAGAGAGAGAGAGAGAGAGAGAGTGCTAAGAAAGAGAAAGAGAGTGAGTGAGTGCTGAGAGAGAAGAGGGAGATGGAACTAGTCAACGAGAGAGAGAGAGAGAGAGAGCTAGGAGAGAGAGAGAGAGTGCTAACAGAGAGAGAGAGTGCTAAGAAAGAGAGAGAGAGTGAGTGAGTGAGTGCTGAGAGAGAAGAGGGAGATGGAACAAACTGATTAAGGGTGTTAAGTGTCTGTGGCGACTCGGTGTTCTGCCGGCGCTGAACTGAGGGTGACATTATAATCACACAGGCATTCACAGTTGGAGGACCTAGGAATAAACAAACCACGCTTGTGTTCGGTTTCTCTCTCTCTCTCTCTCTGCGTAGTGTGTGTGTGTGTGTGTTTTCCATAATAACAGCATGCCTGAGTGTAGATATCTTGTTGAATTCCCAGCCAGCTGTTAGTTTGTAAAAGGGAGAGTTGAGCTGATTCTCTGCTCTGCTGGTTTGATAGCTCTCTACTGCATGCATGTTCCCAATAGTTTTTCTTGGGAATCGGTAATACTGAGTATGATATCATAGTATCCAAACAATACTGTACAGCTGGGTCATACAAGAGTATGACACACACACACACACACACACACACACACACTCACACACACATGTACATACTGTATAGGCAGTATGATTAAAACAGGCAAGAATTCATTTTTACTTTCCATTAATGCTGTTCTCTGTCTTTCTCTCACACACACACACACACACACACACACACACACACACACACACACACACAGGTGTTCAGTACATATTCCAATGAGGAGTACGACCGCAGGAATGAGGATGTGGACCCGGTCTCGGCCTCAGCTGAGTATGAGCTGGAGAAGAGGGTGGAGAAGATGGATGTCTTCCCTGTGGAGATCCGCAAGGGTGAGTGTTTTCTCTCTCTTTTGCTCTCCCTCTCTCTCTCCCTTCCTTTTCTTTCTCCCTTCCTTTCTCTCTTTCCCTCTATCTCTCTCTTTCCCTTCTTTTCTCTCTCCTTTCCTTTCTCTCTTGCTCTCCCTCTCTCGCTCTCCCTTCCTTTCTCTCTCTTTCCCTCTATCTCTCTCTTTTTTTCTTCTTTTCTCTCTCTTCCTTTCTCTCTTTCCCTCTCTTTCTCCCCCCTCTCTAAATGTGTTGATTGTAGACTAGGAGTAAAGCAGCAGTGTACAAAATGTTTATATTATCCTCTCTCTCTCTCTATCTCCCTTCCCTTTCTTTCTCCCTTCTGTTCTCTCTTTCCCTCTATCTCTCTCTTTCCCTTCTTTTCTATCTCTTCCTTTTAGAGATGCACCGATCGATCGGCCGCCGATTGGAATCGGCCGATTTTCACGTGATCGGCCACGACCGGCGACCGGCCGGTCAGTCTGAGACATGCCGATTTTATGCCGGTCAAATGCACTCGCACGTACTTGTAACAACATCACACTCACAGCTGAGTTTGCAAAGTTTGATGAAGCTAGGCCAACAGTCAGGGCTAGATAAAGCGCTAATACTGAGTTTTTCTATGCAGCGAACGCTGTGCTTTGCCATATTGCGTGGAATTTACTATACTAAGCTGTCACTTCAGGTTACAGCGCTCATCAAAGCCCGTCCTTGCCGCTAATTGCGTGCCCACAGCTGAACCACAAGCGCTATCAATAAGCAGCGACATAGCACGGCAGGAATAAACATAGTTTTGCTTCGGTTTGCCAACTTATCATGTATTCTTTCACACTACTACAACAACTAAGTCCGATTTACACATTTAGAGGTTTATTTCATTACCTTTTGTCTGATCACGCCTGTATATTTCTTCTAAATTCGCCAAAAGTTAGCATTATAACGTGTCATAAACTACCGCGACCGTGATACAAAACATATCATGCGTGGTGTCGTTGGAAAGCTCCTGCATGACGTTATGCCATCCAAATATGGACACTTCCTTAGTATCCGCAAGCAATCGCGAAAGTTCAAAGAAGAGTGTGGACTGAGAATGTAAAGTCATTTGCTGTGTTTCAAGGCTTCTCAAAATAATTTTTTTTTGTTGTCATTTTCCAACATCTCAGCCTATGTAGCACTAACTTCAGTTATCAGTATTCTGAAGATATTTGCAGTTGGATATTGCATATGGATGTGAGAAGAAAAGAAATAGTGTTCCTAGTGCATTTCTACATGTGTGAAATGAATGTCCCACACTTGGATTACTGCAGCTGAAGAAGACTTGAAGAAGAATCTGTCTATTCACATTTTTCTACCAGCCATTGATAAGTTGATTACATTACATGTTGTATTAAAAAAAATATAGGCTAGAAAATAACTCTTTGTTATTATATTGCTGGAAATTAAATCGGAATCGGCTAAAATCGGTATCGGCCGGTCAAACTCGATGAAAAATCGGAAATCGGAATCGGCCAAAAACTTGCAATCGGTGCATCTCTACTTCCTTTCTCTCTTTCCCTCTCCCCCCCCTCTCTAAATGTGTTGATTGTAGACTAGGAGTAAAGCAGCAGTGTACTATCATGTTTATATTATCCTCTCTCTCTCTATCTCCCTTCCCTTTCTTTCTCCCTTCTGTTCTCTCTTTCCCTCTATCTCTCT
Source organism: Sardina pilchardus (assembly GCF_963854185.1). Lineage (NCBI taxonomy): Eukaryota > Metazoa > Chordata > Actinopteri > Clupeiformes > Clupeidae > Sardina > Sardina pilchardus. The sequence continues at coordinate 10,532,573 of NC_085016.1, forward strand.
CTTTCCCTTCTTTTCTCTCTCTTCCTTTCTCTCTTTCCCTCTCCCCCCCCCCCTCTCTAAATGTGTTGATTGTAGACTAGGAGTAAAGCAGCAGTGTACTCTCATGTTTATATTATCCTCTCTCTCTCTCTCCCCTCTCGGTGCGTCCCCATGCAGAGGACACTGGGCTGGGGATTAGCATCATAGGGATGGGTGTGGGTGCTGACCAGGGTCTGGAGAAGCTGGGCATCTTCATCAAAACCATCACGGAGGGAGGGGCAGTCCAGCGGGATGGGCGGTAAGTAGCACATAAATGATGAGGGCGTTATTCCCTGATTATGTTGACCCAACACACACACACACACACACACACACACACACACACACACACACACACACACACACACCTTATCCTATAACCAGTCTTTAACTCTACTTAAGTAATTGACAATTGACATTCACTTGCTATAGTCCCTTGTATGGTTTTCTATGTCAAGGACTCGTGTTGGGCTCCCCGCAAAAATCCACCGACTGTGACTTTAAGCCTACTTTTATATTATTTGTATAGGTGTCTATGCTTTATACGCTATGAAAGTCAGTCGTACTACACTTTGCACTGAAAACGGATGCTAGAGGAGTACCAAAGGATTTGAAAAGTGACAACAACAAGGAGATCCTAACCAAGCATAGAAGTTTGGGAGTGAGAGTTTACTGTAGGTATCAATATGTGACGAATCTTAGGGAGAACTGGTAAAAGACTCCATAATGTCCTACAGTAGTTACTGCTCACCTTCCTCTTACTAGCTCCCCATCTAACTAGCCCCGTCAGTAGAGTCACTGTGATCGTCCTCTGTGGCTCAGGCAACCTAATCCCCAATGGAGAGATTATGAAGCATGCATGCTGTTCTTTAGAGGACATAGACACCCTTCAGCATGTACTCTCCTCTGGAACTCTACTAACTTCCAACAAGACCTTTAGTGATCCAGTGCAGTGGAGATCCTCTGTTCTCTATGAACCCAGCCCAGAGTCCAGATCAAAGGACTAGAATGGCAAAAAAGATTGTGGGCTTTATTGTGTTTCATATCGTTTGATATCATTTTTTTTAATAATATCTGTCTCCTGAGATGTATTTTTCTTTCTATTTTTCTTTCTTTCTGTCTTCTGTCTTTCTTTACTTCTTTCTTTCTTTCTTTATTTTTGGTGCATGCGTTTGCACATTGTGGATGAATAGTTTCACTCAGTCTTGTTTTCTGTCCCATCAGCATCAAGGTGAATGACCAGATTGTGGAGGTGGACAAGGTGAGTCTGGTGGGCGTCACCCAGATGTTTGCAGCCACCGTGCTCAAGAACACCAGAGGTCTGGTCAGGTGAGAGAGTCTAGTTGTTATACCTGATGCACCACACCATACACCTGCAAGGAAAACTAACTTGTGTGCATGTGTGAGTGAGTACATAAAAAGTCATATATTATTTATGATTGATCAAACATTTATTTGATCTTTTATTAGGCTCTTGGTATGCTATTAATCATTACCCCACATTAACATTGACATTGAACATTGAACTCAACTCATTAACTCATTAGCACATGTACTGAGATGTTTTGACGGCCTGTCTAAATTATGTATTGTGAAGTCAGGAGTTTGGGATTTAAATTGACTAGAAACAAAGCTGGGTACTCCTGTGTTTTGATCCACACCAGAATCCCTTCTATAAACCCTACACTTAAAACACATATTTAGTTAAGCCTTACTCTACCCTTCCAGTCTGGTTACATATTTTGCAGTGCCATTTGGTCTGTGTGCGGTGAACCAGATCAAGCACACTGTAGGTAATCATTTACTGTCTGGAAGGGTGTGGTGGAGAGTAGAGCATCTACCTGAGATCCTCAGGAATGAGAACTGTGTCATTGTTCAAACAATAGCGTCTGCTTCAAAAGATATGAATTCAGGTTTGAGGTTATCAGCATTTATGAGTGTAACTGTGAAGGTGTGTGTATGCGTGTGTGTGTGTGTGCATACATGTGGGTGTGTGCGTGTGCGCGCGTCCAAGGGAAGCATGTGTGTTTCTCTGCCTCAATGTGCAGGTGTGTGAAAGAGAGAAGTTCATTACTGAATTTTATGTGACTCTTTTATTGCTCTTTGTGCGTGATTGCAAGAGAGAGTGGTGAGAAGGCCGAGACAGAGAGAGGGCGCGTGTGTGTGTGTGTGTGTGTGTGTGTGTGTGTGTGTGTGTGTGTGTGTGTGTGATTGCAAGAGAGAGTGGCTAGCAGGCAGAGACAGAGAGAGGCTGTGTGTATCTGGCATTGTGAGTGTATTAATGTTTTACTAGAGTTATGTCCACACCCCATACCAGCACTGGGAGATTACTCACATGTCCACAACATCCAACATATCGACCGGGCTTCCCTACTTCCTCTTGCTGGAAACGCACTGTTGTAGTAGTAGTGGTAGTGGTAGTAGTAGTGTTAGTAGTAGTATTGTTTGTTGTTATGAATAAAGGATGTGTGTGCGTGTGCGTGTGTGTGTGTGTGTGCGCGTGCGCGTGCAGAGCCAGTTGTATGTGTGTGAGTACATGTGTGTGTATCAGCATGCAGTATGGGTATTTGTGTAAACGTGTGTTGTCATCTCCAACCTATTCTAAAGCTTCCTGATTGGTCGGGAGAGGTGCGGTGTGGAGAGCGAGGTGGCTCGCCTCATCAGTGAGACCCTGCACCAGGAGAAGAGCAGCAAACACCAGAGCAAGGACCACAAGCAGCAGCAGCAGCAGCAGCAGCAGCAGGAGGAGGAGGAGGAGGAAGAGGAGGAGGAAGAGGAGGAAGACCACCTGGTCAAGCCTGCTGACCTGAAGGTGAGGAGGAGGAGGAGGAGGAGGAGGAGGAAGAGTCGGGGCCCTCTGCTGTATTTCAACACACCTCCTTCTCCGCAGAACAGCCCAGGCGCTGTGTCTAGTGGTCCAATCAAAAGATGGGCTCAATACGGACCCATGTAAATATTGAGTTTGAGATGTCGTTGTATGTACTGGATAAGTATATGCACAAAGTGGCCTCTTGGTTGAGCTAACATTTGATCAGTCACTAACTGTCACAGTTCTCAACCTGGTAAGATGCAGCATGGCACAGTGCACAGTGAGATGGTCTATAGCGGGAATATAGTCACAGACCAGCAGCTTCAAAACCATATGTATTTCTGTACAGGGTCATACAAGTCATCAGCCTTGAGACACCTTAGACAGCTTGCAACTTGCAGCTTTCTTTGATGGCTTGCATCTGACTTTTTTTTTTTTTTTTAAAGATATTTTTTTGGGCTTTTTATGCCTTTAATCAGATAGGACAGGGTGACAGGAAACGAGTGGGAGAGAGAGTAGGGTGGGATCCGGAAAGGACCACGGGGCGGGAATCGAACCCGGGTCGCCGGCGCGCCACGACTGGGGCCGGCTTGCATCTGACTTTTGTCAATGTCCCACCAGGGCTCACCAAAATGTCGTTTTGTGAAAGCTGTTCTCACCTGGTGTTAATCCTGTGCTTCTAATGGCCTTGTCTCCAATCACAGAGAGAACACCATGAGGAAGGGGAAGACCAGAAGGAAGTGGACGGAGAGGAGAGGAGGCAGGACGAGCTGGATGACTTGGACAGCAGCGAATGGACTCTACCTGAGCACCTCGACGCCACTGAGCTGGGGGAGAAATTTAAAGAGGTACAGTACAGTACAGGACGTGAATGACACAGATGTACTACAGTGCAGATGTCATTAGTTCAGCATGAGGATGAAGACCAAAGTAGGGGATACTGTAGGTGTGCTCCCGTGCAGTAGTCACTTTACCTGGCCATATTGTCCCAAGTCCTTTTTGACCAAATTCCAGTTAGTTTGCAGCTGTTGTCTGTAGTCACTTTATCTGGCCATATAGTCCCAAGTCCTTTTTGACCAAATTCCAGTTTGCAGCTCTTGTCTGAGGCTGAGAACCTGATGAAGACCTGGGCATATGGTCTTTACAGCTTGAATGGCCGTGCATAAGTACAAGCTCTGAAGTTGTTTTTTTAATGTAAATAAAAACAAAAATAAATTGATAGCAAGCTATTGGAAATCGTTTTGCATGTTTCCGTTCATGGTTTCCATGTTTTGTGTTTTTTGCTTCCAACAGCTGAAAAACAAGCACATCACCACCGTAGCAGAGCTGAGAGGGATGAACGAGAAGGTAAGTGACTGTTCAGTTCCCCTTCTTTTTTATTCATGTAAAAAATGTGTTGCCATATAAACATTCTATTTTGTATGACCGTCATGACATGCTTATATTGTCCACTTTACCTAGCTGACATTTTTATCAAAAGGGACTCACAGTATAGAGTAGATGTGTATTTGTGTCTGCGTGTGTTCACACAAAGAGCTTCTGGAGACTAGTTTGCCATCAAGGCACATCCTTTGGGATCTCATAAAAGAGTGGCAAGGGAAAAGATGGCTTGTTAGCAAAGTAGTTCACTACTGACAGAATCTGGTCAGTAGTAGAGAGGTGAGTCATTGCTAGGATCTGGATATTCTCAATCATAGTCATGTTCGGCAACACACTTTCCTAAAACACTGTCCTGCGGCTTATGCCCAATGCGACTATTTGATAGGTTCTGCCAAACACTATCAAAACGAGCTAAAACAGAGACTGTACCACCAGCAATACTGCTGCTGCTGCTATCAAGCTAGCAACAACAACAACAATAACAACAACAACAACACCCACACTGTTATGTTTGCTATAAGGAGCTGAGTGTAAGCTGGATGTGCTCTCTCTGCAGATGCGGGTGTATGAGGGGGAGAGGGCGTCCTGGGAGCGGCGGACTGCGGACCTGGAGGAGCGGTGGCAGGCCAGCACGGAGCGGCTGCGCACCATGGAGGGCTGCTGGCAGGAGTCGCAGCGGCTGTGCGAGACGGTCAGCCAGAACCTCCGGCAGGCCCAGGCCCAGCAGCAGGCCATGGAGCTGCGCTACAGCGACACCCAGAGCCAGCTGCAGGAGCACGAGAAGAGGTGACACACACACACACACGTGCGCGTGCACACACACACACACACACACACACACATACAATCAGCATGCTGGGAGACACAGAGAGCGCACACACACACACACACACACACATATACACACATACAATCAGCATCCTGGGGGACACAAAACACACAAAAAAATAAGTTGGAAAAACACACACACACACACACACTCACACACACACACAATCAGTGTTTTGTTTGAGTTTATGTCGAGTCTATAATTCACAAAGTGTCTCGGGGTGAAACGTTTTTTTGCGTTTTTGCGTACGTACACTTTATCTGCCGCCTCAGTCAACTTTCATAAAGTTCTGTCCACCCGGACTATACCCCGAGTCTCACATCCAGCCAAGTCACTTTGAAATATTAATCAGTGTGGCGGCTATTTTTATTTCTCGTTCAAATGCCTGTGTTTCTTCTGCGGGTGCTATTTTTAGCCGCGCCTAATGGCCGTTTGTTGTGTTGGCAGAGCGGCGGAGTTCGTGAGGAGGGAGGAGGAGCTGAGGAGGCTGCTGGAGGAGAGGGAGAGAGACTTCCAGAAGAAAGTGGAGAAGCTGTTGGAGCAGGTACTGTAGGAGGCCCAGCACACACGGTTCGGATGGAGGGGAAGGTGTGTGTGTGTGTGTGTGTGTGTGTGTGTGTGTGTGTGTGTGTGTGTGTGTGTGTGTGTGTAGGGGAAGGTGTGTACTGTATGTGTGTGTGTGTGTGTGTAGGGGAAGGTGTGTATGTGTGTATAGGGGAAGGTGTGTATGTGTGTGTAGGAGAAGGTGTGTGTGTGTGTGTGTTGGGTGGAGGATATTGGAGCAGGTACAAGCCACAGTTCGGATGCATGGGAAGGTGTGTATGTGTGTTTGGGGGGGGGGGGGGGGGGGTATTGGTGCACGTACAAGCCTCATCTGTTTGGATGGGTCGGGGTGTAGGTTCACACTGTTTTGTCATAAGACACACACACACACACACACACACACACACACACACCCATACATACACACACTCTCGTAGGGACTCACAAATACATTCTTAGAGATGCCCGATGTTCTTTATAACTCACACACTCATGGGTGTGGTATTCATAGCACTACCACTATGGGCAAATATGGTCCTACAAGCAGTCGCTATGGAGCCTGGAGTGAGGAAGAACTTAGAAGGCAACCTCTTCCCCCATGTATCAACACTGTGTTTCTTCCCTCTCTTATGGCCTGTGTATCTTATGATGACCTCGAGGGAAAAAATACTGCTATACTAGCTGTGAGGAAAACAAAAAAAGCTTACCTTGTCTTGCTATTTGACCCATCCACATTCATTTTCTGTGATTAAAATGCCATAGAGGAAGGTTAGAAAAGTACATCCTTAGCTACAAAGTCACCACGCAACACTTAAAAGGGGAGGAAAGGAAAGTGTCAGATCAAGTTAGGCTGTATAATGAAAATGTAATCGTCATTGCATGAGGAAAATTAAGGTGTACTGGTTATTGATTGCCCTGTTGTCCTTTCTCTCTTTCTTTCTTTCTTTCTTTCTTTCTTTCTTTCTTTCTTTCTTTCTTTCTTTCTTTCTTTCTTTCTTTCTCTCTCTCTTTCTTTCTTTCTTTCTTTCTTTCTTTCTCACTCACTCACCTTCATGCTTTTCACATTCATTTTACTATTCAAATACGTTTAATTGGCATGACTGTTTTGTAATATTGAGAAGTCAATGTAATGGGTGTACGTACAATACACCAAAAATGTAAAAAGCATTAAAAAGGAAAATATTTGACCCCCTCTCCCCTCTCCACCTCCCTGCCTCTCTTTTCCTCTCCCCCCACCTCTGTCTGTGCTGTGTGCCCCTAGATGGCTGTGCTGGAGGGCAGGGGACATGTGGAGCAGCAGCCCCTGACTGAGCTCAGGGTACCAGGGGAGGAGAGTCGGCTCAGCAGCCCGGAGTCTGGAGCCTCCGACCGGAACGGCCTCTCCACCGACGAGCCCATCTCTGGTAGGTCACCCCTGTGCCCTGATTAAGAGATGAGATGAGTCTAACCTGGAAATATACTGTAGGCTGGAGTGGGACTGCTGTTGAAGTGAGGCGCAGAGTGAGTGAGCATGAAGATGGTGGCGGTGTTTGTATGATACGGAAAGACTCAGTGAAGCTAGAAGAATTAAGTGATTGAGGGAGAGACAGCTGGACTTGCAGAGAGAGATGGACAGATACCATGTGACGGTAAGAGAGAGAAACCGAGAGAAGGACATAGAGAGAGTGAGACAGACAGAGACATGAAGAGTGAGAGAGGGAGCGAGAGGACACAGAAGGACATGGTGAGAGAAAGAGAGAGAGAGAGAAGGAAGCAAAAGAATGTAGAGAAGCAGACAGCGAGAGAGAAGCAGATACAGATAGACAGGCAGAGAGAGAGAGAGAGAGAGAGAGGGGGAAACAGAAGGATGTAGAGAAGCAGAGACAGAGGGAGAGAGATTGTAAAAGGAGGAGTGAATCCATCCTCTCCTGACCTCCTCAGATCCAGACTGGGGTGGCGCGGTGCCCGAGACCCACCGTCTGGACTGCAGTGCCCATCGGGCCAAGGCTCAGCTGGCCCAGAGGTCCCGGCGCCAGCGCCCGTCCAGGCACAAGCTCCGCGAGTCGGCCCGCAAGTCTCCCGGCCAGAACCAGGTCAGGCACGCTCCAGAACCTTCTCTCTAATGGTCCACTCACACACGTCTTTCACAGGAGATGCTGTAGGCATGCTGTCCTGACTGGACTCTCTGAGTAGAGAAACGGACACTGGTGTTCCAATATCCTTGAGATGAAACCTGTTCTTTAGAACCCTTAGAACCCTCTGATGAGGGGTACTATAGCTATCAGTTTGACTGCACCTCAATATACCTGCACCTGTATAAGGTTCCTGAATGATGTTCTGAAATCTGTAGTGATCTAACTTAAACCAGTGTCTGTTTATTTGCCATACCATATGAGTGAAAATGAGGTCATTTGTGTGCGTGTGTGTGTGTGTGTTTATGCATTTGTGGGTGTGTGTATGCATGTGTGTGTGTGCGTGTGTGCGTGTGTGTGTGTGTGGTATGTGTGTGTGTGTGTGCAGGAGCCAGACGAGAGGGCAGATGAGGCGCTGGAGTCCAGCAGTAGTCGTAAGTCCCTCCTGGAGAGCCTGTCGCTGCCCGTGCCCGTCCTGACCCTCGAGGGGGCCACACGCGCCGCCACCTCCGGGGGGGACACCAGCGGCTCCGCATCGCCCCTGCCCTGCACCCCCCGGGGCGGGGGTCAAGGAGAGGTCAGCGCCAGCCCCAGCGTGTCGCCCCCGACCGACGCGTCCACCCCCCACTCCCCCTCCAGCCTCCTGCAGAGCCTCAGGAGCCGCCGCTCCAAGAGCAGGGACAAGAGCAAGGCCAGCAAGAGCAGAGGTGTGTGTGTGCATGTGTGTGCGTGTGTGTGTGTGTGCGTGTGTGTGCGTGTGTGCGTGTGTGTGTATGTGTGTGTGTGTCTGTCTGTCTGTGTGTGTGTGTCTGTGTGTGTGTGTGTGTGTGTGTGTGTGTGTGTGTGTGTGTGTGTGTGTGTGTGTGTGTGTGTGTGTGTGTGTGTGTGTGTGTGTGTGTGTGTGTGTGTGTGTGTGTCTGTCTGTCTGTCTGTCTGTCTGTCTGTCTGTCTGTCTGTCTGTCTGTCTGTCTGTCTGTCTGTCTGTCTGTCTGTCTGTCTGTCTGTCTGTCTGTCTGTCTGTCTGTCTGTCTGTCTGTCTGTCTGTCTGTCTGTCTGTGTGTGTGTGTGTGTGTGTGTGTGTGTGTGTGTGTGTGTGTGTGTGTGTGTGTGTGTGTGTGTGTGTGTGTGTGTGTGTGTGTGTGTGTGTGTGTGTGTGTGTGTGTGTGTGTGTGTGTGTGTGTGTGTGTCTGTGTCTGTGTCTGTGTCTGTGTCTGTGTCTGTGTCTGTGTCTGTGTCTGTGTGTGTGTGTGTCTGTCTTTGTGTGTGTGTGTGTGTTTGTCTTTGTGTGTGTGTGTAACTCAGTGGAAATGACTGTTTATCTCACTCAATGACTGTGTGTGTGTGAGTTACACTTGTGGATGTGGATGTTGTGGATGTTGAGGGAGCTCTGTAATGCTGCATATGGTGCGAAGAGTTACTGACTGAGGTGTCCGTTTCAGATGAGGACCCTGACAGCTCTTCATCTGGGAAGTCCAAAAAGAGATTCCCTGATTTCAGGTGGGTTTGCTCAAGCAGAGTGTGTTTACTATATGGCTGAAACAAGGAAAACAACACAACCTGTCTGAGTTCTACTAGTTCTACTCTACTAGTACGACTTGCATTCATTAGCATCCAGTAATGAGTGAAGGCCACTGTCAAATGAAACCTCATTCCCCTTGTGTGTGGGCTCTTCTGGAATGTTCTTATTCCCTGCAGTGGCCTGAGGAAGTCTGGGGGCAAAGGTCGCAAGCAAGACCGGGACGCTCTGCGGGGATCCCTAGAGAGCAGGTATGTCGTGAGCGGAGCGGAGGGGCACCTTTTCCTGGAAAAGCGATGGGCTACTTCACTGCCACTTCCACTCTTTACGCTTCCTTCCTCTCGTTTTTTTTTCTCGTTTTTTTCTCGACAGCACTTGCTTTTTATAGCCGTGTGCTGCTAATGTAGGGTCAGCGTTGGCCATTATCCCAACCTGAACTCCCAGAGCAAACTCCACAGATGGAGCCCTGCGTAATTGAGGCGGTTATGTAACTGCCAGCATAATGTAGTTCTTTTCCCGCTAGCATATGAGAGACACTCTGAAAGTTTTTAAGAGTTGCCTTTCCAAGACACTCCGTCTCTCTCTCTGTGTGTGTGTGTGTGTGTGTCTGTGTGTGTGTAGGCTTTTGAGTAGGAGTTTGCGTATGTATTGTATTGCATCTTTAATATTTGTTTCCCTGTACCATTTTCTTCATGTGGACATAAATAAATGGTTAAAATGTGTGTGTGTGTGTGTGTGTGTGTGTGTGTGTGTGTGTGGGCAGGGGTTCTGGGGACCTGCTGGACGTGTCCAGTGGCAACATGTCCCCCACCGGCTCCGTGTCCTCCGTGCCCTCCTGCATGCCCTTCTCCTGGTTCGGGGACAAGGAGCGGGAGCGGGA
>NC_085016.1:10547658-10582658 GCF_963854185.1 Sardina pilchardus
GAATAAATGTATTTGTGTGGAGTCAGAATTATTATTGTAATGTAGAAAGGGAGTTTTTTATATGTTTAAAGGCATCTTCTGCTATTTTTTACCTTAAAGGTATATTATGCAAGATTTTCACCTTTACGAAGCCAATTTGATGGTAAATGAACTAGGCCAATCATTCACCCGTCATAGCTATGCAGCAAAGATGTGGCTTGTCTTAAAATATTATGTAAAGGAAATGTTTTTTGAAATGAATGTGTTTCACAGACATATTACTCTATATTCAAATATTGTTTTCATTACTCATCATTTATATTATTATTATTTTTTTTTTTTAAATCCAAATACAGTACACCACTATTGTGAACAAAAGCTCATTTAAAATGTATTTTACAAAGCAAAACAGATCTAGTTTCTAAGGCAACAGAAATTGTGGTGAACATGTGCTTACCAACCATACCAGGTGACTCAAATTTCAGGAAAAGCCAGGTAAAGATTGTCTTCTCTTCAAGTATTAGTTATGGGTCCGTAACAATACACTGTACATTTTGAAATGAAGTTAAAGTTCATATTAGGCTACTGTTGGATTTGTGTGTATATGATGATACTGAAAGCTAACATAAACCTTGTTAGCTGCGATTTACAGTAGGCCTATCTGCAGTATTATCAAAAATGTACATCTTTACTGTACACATCTTCACTGCAGCAACCTTAGGTAAAATTAACAGGGGTGGAAAAATCCAGTTTCAGAAAGTAAAAGTCCTACCACATATCTGTGCCAACCATTACTTTAAACCAGCTGATTCTAATTAGCACAACTCTTCAGCTACAGAAGCTAGAGCAGCTAATTGATGAGATCACCTGTGCTAAGTGCACAGGTAGAACCAATACATACCGATAGGACTTTTACTCACTGAAGCTGGAATTTTCTGAAAATTACAGTTTTTCTCAAATGCTAAAACACAAAAGCCAATCCTCTAAATCAAATGACCAGTTGTCTAAACACATTTACTAAATCTAGCCATAAGTTTTCAATACCATAAACACATTTCACATGAAGACACAATTCACAAAACACAATCCTCCGTTCTCATAAATCTAAGCACATTTTTCCTTGCTAAAACACATGTTGCAAAACATATTCTCAAATGAAATCTCATGTAATGCAAAATGCTTGCCACAGTCAGCAATAACTGAACACAATGAACACACCTGGCGTCATTTATTACACACAACGACTCAAAATCGAAGACACTTGTTGCTAATGTGCACAGTGACTGTGGTGTGAATGAAGGAAATAAAATAACTTCACACCCTGATCATGTTTTCAAGAGTACTGTTGTGTGCAATAGATTCAGTTTTTTGCATTGAGTTGTGTTACAGTAGTGTACTTGCAGAATTTTCTGTACTCTTCATATGAAACTCACTTTAAATGAGGAGCTCTTTTCCAAAACTCTATAAATCCATTTTTGAAAACATTACTCTACTGTAACAATGTAATCATGTTACTGTATTTACAGTAATTGTGTGTTTAATATCAATAAAAATGCAGTTGTTTTGTTTTTATTGAGTAAAGATAAATTACTGTAACTAGACATAACCCAATACAGTTTCACTGAGATTACTTGAAAAACTAAATTTAAAAAATATATTTATGAAAATTCATTAGTAGAATGGTGGATATAGCGCTTTGGAAAATAACTCTTCAAATGCCTAATCCTCTGCAGAGGTCTAAGAAGATCCGTTACTCTAAAGTTTTTTTAAAAAAATATGCATTGGCTGTTATGAAACAAAGAACCTTCTCACAAATTGAGCAATGTGTTTTCAATTGTTTTGCTGTAGTGTGTAATGATGTTTATAGTGTTTACATTTTTGAAAGCTTCGAGCTGCTCTTTTGGTGTGAAAGCTTGAGTTTTGAAGTGAGAAGGTGTGGTTGTGCTTATGTAGCTTTAGAAAAGGGTATTGTGTTTAGACATTGGGGAACATGGAGGAAACGTTTGTGAAATGTGTTTTAGCATTTGAGAAAAACTGTAGTACTACAGTAGGCTATGTAAGAAATGTTGCGGTAAGGACAAGTTGTGTTTGGTAGAACCTAATGAGGAAACCCATTGAAGATAAACATTGATCATTAACATGTCCCACAATAAAATCTTAACGACTATATGCAACGTTGTGTACATGTGAACATGTTTTACAGATTGTGATGGTTAAAATATTTTTTTTTTTATAGGGGCTGGCACAAAAGTGACCCTAGTCGCAGAAACGCGGTGGTATGGTTTTGATGGTACACTAACTTGTAGAGAGAATGGCGCAGAACATCACACATTTCTTTACGGCAATTGGGCAATAGCCTGCCATTTGTATGCATTTGTTAATATTACCTTGTTAGTCGACATAGCTGCACAATGTGTAAGTATAAAGAAACACACTTAAAAAGCATGTTAAACCAAAAACTCCCTCCTCTTTATTCTACAAACTCACAAACAAAGACAAAGTGAATGAAATGATGACTTCCAACTTCAGAAAAGAGAAATGTGGGTGAGGGAATGTGTGTGGGGGGGGGGGGGGGGGGCTTGCTTGCTTGCTGTGTTATCCGTTTCACATACTCCAATTTCCCCTCATGGAATATTGCTTGGCTCTGTGTTCCCTTTACTTTGGTTGAAAAACTGAAACAAAAACATTCAGCCACTTTCACCCACATGCACACATCTGGGAGAAAAAGCCAGGTAAAGATTATCTTCTCTTGAAGACATCTGTGTGCATGTGGATTCCCAGTTAGTTACCTACATAACAAAATGTAACACTGGTTGATTGTGGTGGCCTAATATCTGTAGATGCCAGGGCAGAAATTAACTGTCGGGATGCAGTGCATATGAACCCCTCTGAGGTCAAACGGACTGTAATGGTCAGTTGTACACTGCACCATTCACAGTACCTTTTGAAATTCTAGGTAAATTATCCAGGTAACATGAAATTAAAAGGGACATATAAGATCATATCAAAGAGAAGCAAACAGGAGGGCGCCTTGGAAAGTTCATCCTTATCTGCATTCAAAATCTACTGTAGAAAGTTTCTTTGTGCTTTGGATATTCTCCTTACTCTGTGTCTATGAAGGATTTGTGTTGGAAAGCACACAGCCGCTTATATATACAATTAGAGGGTCTTGTTTCTACCTTTTACAAAGTTCATATTATATCCAAAATACTGACAATCCATAACCACACTAATGGTACAAGATAAAAAAGCTGGAGCATTAGACATACTGTAAGGCATTCAAAATCTAAGATATTTACATTCAATAGAAAACAGTCTTTTCTTTTGAGGACAATCAGACAGTTCTTTCTTTGGTCAACACAGCAGAAGTACCTGCTGAAAATAAATACATACCGACATAAGACAGTTCAGTTCAAATATATACAAAAATGTATAAAATGTTTAACTCCAAATCTTTAAATGTTGGAAAAAAAACAATAAAATCTGAAATATAATGGATCACAGATGGAAAGAATTTTAGGCGTAAGAAATTAACACTTTGTGTCCTTAGAAGATAGTGTTAGGTGAGAAGGAAGGACTGTTAGAAGTATCCCTTAAGAACAAAAATGAGAAAAAAGTATTTTTTCTGCGCAATGTTTTGAAATTCACAATCACAAGTTCAAAATGTGCAAATGCAGTCCCTTCCAGGCACAAGGGGAGGAGTTTTTTTTTTGTGTGTTATTTTTTTCTTTTTGGAGGTGTGGGGGGGGCAACAAAATGATTAAGCCATTACTGAGTCAAGCAGGAGACAGAATCTTCCAGAAAACAAAGTGAGTGTTAAGAGTAGCTCTCATTCTCATTCCAGCTAGTCATCCACTGCTTCTTCTCCAGAGTGTCTGGCTCGTCATTCCGGCGCTCCTCCTTTTTGATCCGCACCGCGCTGTAGCTCGGAACACTATCGTTGTACTTGGAACGTTTGAAAAATCCACACTGCAGAAAAAAACGACAACACAAAGCATTAAGACAAGTACTTTTGTGTGTGTGTGTGTGTGTGTGTGTGTGTGTGTGTGTGTGTCTCAAGGACATGCTTGATTGCAATTTTGTGGACAGAATCAGGTTTGCAATTCAGAGAGTGACAGTAGAACTGCAGCTGAAGAGCAGCAGAACCTTAAAGAAGCAAGGAACCTGCAGATAGGAAGTGGAAGAATAAAAAACAAACTAAACAAAAAAAAAAAAGCCATACAAAGAACCCATTTCCAGCGGCCCACAGAAAAACAAGCCAGGTGCACAGAGCTGGAAACACTGCAAAGGAAAGGCCCCAATCAGAAGAGCTTTTGTTGAGGTTGCAGTTGGTATCGGCCAATCAGAGCAGAGCTTATTGAAGACCTATTGTATCAAGCTTTAATCTGACAGGAAAAAGTTTGCCCCATGTATGCGAAGCATTCACTTCATTCCTCCAAGCAGCAATCCCCCCAACCATACATGAGTGTCTGTGCAGGGCAAGAACAAAGCTGTAGGGATGGCCAACAGTTTGCCCCCTTAGCCGAAGACACTGTGGCCCTGCAGCTATCACTGAGGCCATTGCAATAACAGCTGGATGCTCCCCAGCTAGCGCCCATTAGCGTTGAGTGTTCGGACACCCCATGCTCCTTTGCTAGCCCAGGAGGACACGTGTCGGTTACCCAGTGCGCTCTCGCTTTGGGTTCTCAGGCCCTCTGACGCACTTCTTAGGCCTCTGAGGTCAGTTTCTCTTTTTCTGAGGGGTCATCATCTTTGTTGCCAAAGAAACCGCACTGGAAAGAACACCATGGTCAATTTGTGACACAAACAAACGGAGATGGCACATGATAAACTATTTTTGATTTACAACTAGCAAAAACACATAGTGGTGCAATAATTGTTGATACAGAATGACAGAATTATTGTTCATTGCCTGTTGCCTTAAATTTAAATTGGACTTGGTCTTAATCTTAAGATCTCAAAATACTTGTGTTTTTCTTCTCAATCTATTCTTATCTCGCCTTATTTCTCCTAACTACCCTTTAGGAGAAACAGGAGAGATCTCAATAAGTGGCAATGTATTTCTGGTTAGATAAAGAAAAACACATTTTCGACATAAGACTTCCTTTGGGAGGGTGTAGCATAAGAAGACTGTACAGTCTCATGCCAAACTACTCAAGTATCAGTGACAGTGACAACAGTGATGCCATCTTGGTAACTATGGCAACATCAACCAGATGCCATCTTGGTAACTATGCCAACGTGGGTGGTTTTCCCTCACCTTCCAGAGCAGGAAGATGAGCAGGGCGAGGAGCAGCAGGCCCAGCAGGATGGCCACCAGGATGATCCACCAGGGCAGGCCTCCGCGCTGTGCCACCCGGCGCTCAGGGAACACCGTCACGCTCGCCTGCAACGGAGCAGAAATCACACGGGTATCACTCTCTTTCTCTCTCTCTCTCTCTGCCTCACTCACTGTCTCACTCATTCTCTCTCTCTCTCTCTCTCTCTCTCTCTCTCTCTCAGTTCAATTCAATTCAATTCAATTCAGTTCAGTTCAGTTCAGTTCAGTTCAGTTCAGTTCAATTCAATTCAATTCAATTCAATTCAATTCAATTCAATTCAATTCAATTCAATTCAATTCAATTCAATTCAAAAGTGCTTTATTGGCATGACAAATATTAAGACATTTGTATTGCCAAAGCAATTATTACATACATTGAACATACAAGTGTACTGTATGTCTCTCTCTCTCTCTCTCTCTCTCACACACACACACACACACACACACACACACACACACACACACACATTCACCCCAACATACACATATATGAAAAATACACTCAGAAGTATTGACAAGAACACAGTGCACTGAAAGTAGGCTACAGGTCTATCCATGAGAAGAGTAAATTCATACCGTTGCACTAGTGTCTGTCAGATCAATGTTGGAGGCCTTGCCGTCGACAGTGAGTTTTGCCGTCACCAGGATATTCAAGTAATTCAGGTCAGAATAGTCCTACCAGATAAAAAAAAAATATTCAACATATTTAAGCACACGTAATTACCTTCCTCATATCAAGTCACTTTCCTCACATCCCTAATAATAATATAATAGTAATCATAATAATGCATTTTATTTATATTGCACTTTACATCAAATCAATGATCTCAAAGTGCTATCAATGATCTCATTCAACACCACCCCTTTCAGACATTCACTCACTCATTCTCTCAATTGTCAATTGTCAAGTTCAGACAATAGCTTTCATCACATTTACTCAAAAAGAGATACATTCATTCATTTATTATCTAACATATCGATTTGGTCTCTCTCTCTCTCTCTCTCTCTCTCTCTCTCACCTCGATGAATGTGCTGTTCCATAGTCGTGCTTTCAGTGTTATGACCGCGTTACTCGTCATCCCCTGCAGCTGACACTTCAGCTCGATGCATTTGGCCCCCGTGCCACAAGACTGAAGGTGGGGAAGAGAAGCGTTAGGAACGCAACACACAGCACACGCATGAGACACAGATACAGAAGGTGAGGAAGGACGCATTAAAGCCCAAATGAGAGGCACCCAGAGACACAGCTCTGAATCATCCCAGACAGTATCGATGTTTAAAAGTCCACATAGGCAGATTACAGTAATTTCCCGTGTATAAGCCGCATTGTGTGTATAAGCCGCAGGACAGTGTTTTATGCAAGTAAAAAAAAAAAAAAAAACATATTATATATTATATATATCACCATATTAACTACCCCCCTGTATTAACCTCTGTGCGGAATATACTTTGCAAAATCAATGTATAAGCCGCGGCTAATAGTCGGGAGATTACGGTAATAACTGGTAGGGTGTGATTCTCACCAGAGTTTTGTTTTTCCTTTTGTCCGTAAGGAGTGCGATGGTACCTCCCTCTGCTGGTTTCTCACTGGCTATTTCACGCTTACCCCTGGTGGGGGAACCCTGGAAAAGAGCATGAGGCTGTTTAGCACATACAACAATGGACGAAATGCCAGAGAAGAGCTATAGCTAGTGGAAATGTAGGCTAATTACTGTCCCATGCAAAGGTCAGTGGTGACATGAATCACTGGCCTACATACTTTCCCCCCGAGAGCTGCTAACCATAGGTTCTAGGCAGGTCAGGGTCAACAAATAAAGTGGGCAATTTTGACATCATTTGCAACATGTGATTCACATTACGATCTCTGAATAACCCCAATTCAATTTGTGAATTTCTGAAGGTCATCTTTCAGTTTAAGTTGCCACTGACATTGATATGCATTTGCAGAAAATTCAAATGTTGTGTATATCAATGTGTGTGTGTGTGTGTGTGTGTGTGTGTGTGTGTGTGTGTGTGTGCTTGTCCCCATCTATACACTGAACATCTATTAACGGATGGGTCTGTATGTGAGTGTGTGTCTGTAGATGTCTGTATTCACGTGCCACTGCTCACCTCAATCAGTGATATTGGGTTGACCTCGCCATCGCAGGTGTGGCTGTCTAGTCCTGTGGAGGTGACCTTCATCAGGTAGAGGATGTACTTGCCCTTGCCGTTGTCGTTTTCCTTCGGCCACTGGATGGTCAGTGTGGATTTTCCATACGACTGCAGGTTTTTTCCCAAGTTGATTATCTGATGGGGGACAAAGCAGAGATAAAGTCAGCATGGAAACTATAATTTTAAGTAAACACCAGTGTCAAGTTCTAGTCCACATTGAAATTACTGTGTTATATTATTTAGTGTTACATCATATCATATTTGTATAACAGAAACACTAATATGAACATATTGTTTTGTTTGAGGGCTAAGTGCAGTAACAAGAACATCTGTTGTCTTACCCTAAACTCATATTCGATCAAGTTGCCGACGTCACTCCCATACTTCATGGCACTCTCTCCTTTGACTTCTCCACTGTAGTAGACCTGGGAGGGCTTCGCCGCTCTGAGAGGATGACATGAGCATTAACATTAGTGAGGTCATCAGCATGAGACAGACAGCCCCTGATATCAATGCTGTGAGGCAGATCAATAAAAGTTTAGGAAGAACAGTTGTGGCCTGTCTGAATGACTAGCCTCAAAACGGGGACGTCATTTGTTTTGTCACAGAAATGTGAAACTACTCAAGTGGAACTACTTGAAAAGAAAAGGAACAAGGCAGTAACATGACAATCAAAACCAGCTGACCCAATCCGAAACAGGTTTCATGCATGGAACATTTATTGTGGAGTGTTTGCTCATTCCAACACCAATGAGAAAGGCCTTACCCAGTGACTGAGAGAAGTAACTTTATGGCCACGTCTGCCCTGGCCTTCACCTGACTTACACCCTGCTGCTGGCTTGTCCTGTGTAGGAGAAAGAGAGAGAAAGAGAGAAAGAGGGGGGGAGAGAGAGAGAGAGAGAGAGAGAGATAAAAAAAGAAGAGATCATGGAAATCAGTCATCTCTCACCCTTCACTGGTATTCATATTTACCAAGTAAACAATATCAATCAATCAGTCAACAGAATCTGAGGGAAAAGCCTGATGTGTACATACGTCTCCAGCTTCAGGTCAACCTCCACCTCTGTGGTATTCAAAGAGATGCCTCCGGTGCTTAGAACTATATAAAAGGTCACCTGGGCACAGACAGAACATTCTAGATCTAGTAAGACTGAAGTGTTCATAAAGATGACAAAACAATTCAGAATGAATGTAAAAATTGCTACGTGTAATGATTTGACACTAGCTTACCTCTGCGTCTTTCTTGAAAGGATTACCTAGGTCACACTCCGCTTGTGAGCCATTCTGATTGGTATTACAGAACACCGGCTTATCCTGCAATGAAAGAAAACACCCAATCAGAAGAGAACAGTAAAAGGACATTCGTAAGAGATATACTGTACTGTAATTTTATATGAATACAACAAATGTACACTACTCAGTTATGTGTCGTCAAAGTCAGTTGTGAGTTCCTAAATTTCTAAATATCTTGTGGCTGGACAACTTATTGTGGTTGATCACTTGACACTTACATGTTTCTAACACTATGTCTATCCAAAGACCACTGCCATGGGGACCTTCATAATGTAGACTATTAATATAATCTCCACACCACTGAGCAGCAGTGTTTAAGTGGCTGAGCAGCTTCATGAGAACTTACTTTGTCTAGGAAACGTGAGGCCGAGTAAGAGAGCGTCCTGGGGAACGAGGCCACCACGGCTGCTTCATAGGCGTCGTCGCCACCCTTGTTGGTCACCGTGACCTCCAAAGCGATCTCCTTCTGGTCGCTGAGCGAGATCAGCTGTCCGTTTCCACGGCTGGAGCTGAAACGTGGTCAGTCAGACTCCCTTATTTATATGTCCTACAGAAGGACTTCTACAGATTCTGCCGGTTCTGATTCAAGTCCTTTTAACATAGGATCCGTGTATAAAACTACATTCTGGATTGTTGTATAAAGGTAAGCCAATAAACAAGTGCTATTAATTGATCGTTAGTCTATATTTAGCACTGTCTTATTTAAATATTATTATACAGCTCCGTTCACCCCCTTGACCACTTCGTCATCTCATGAAGGTCTGTTATCTCTGTCTTCCCTCAAAACACCAAGATATCACAAAAGAGATTCTTCTCACTCATGGTCCCTCCCTTGGTTGTGGAATGACCTACCAAGTGCTGTCATTTCTAACAACAGCTTTGGTAACTTCATGAAGCACTTACAAATTGATCTTTTTCATTATGAAAATCATATATCTAATTAATTAATCTAATTGAATCATCACTTTGCAAACATTATGAATAGTTATTGTGATAACTAAACACAAACATACTCAACAGATCTTTCCAGTCAGTAGCTCTAGCTGTCAGGTGAACCGACTCCCCTCATTCATCACAGCTATCAGCTACATGCTATCATCATTGGAAGACCCCGAATCTACTAGTGCAGCCGATTCTATACTCACGGAGGCAGGGGATTGAAGATGTCTTTGTTTGGTTCTTTTGAGCAGAACTTGTACTTGATATCCAGGTTACTCTGGCAGACGTTGTCACCCCCACACCCCTCTTTCACAAATTGCACCTGAATGAGCACACCGAGAAACAAAGAGGTTTACTCTCCAAGTGTCCAGCCAAGTGAGAAGCATATTGTACAGTATGTTCATCATTAACATCAATCAAATGAATTGATGAGCACACTCAATGGCTGCTTGTTGATGTTATTTTTTTTTTTTTACCTCAGAGAGCACACTGACTGGCTCGTTAGCGTCCAGGATGGGAGTGAGACCCGGAAGCGCCCTGCGGTTGCGCTTGCTCTCTTGGATTTCCACAGATACCTCGATGGGAATCCCTCTCAACTTGTCCTTAACGTTGTCCTAAAGACAGGACAAGTGGATCCCCAAGGGGAAATTCAAGGAAAATGTGATGAATGATGTATCATATGATATCATATGTTAGCACTGCTGGTTAAGACACAGTACCTTCAGTTTGAGTTGGTTCTTGATGCAGTTCTGTACGTTCTGGCCACGCAGTTCCAAGGTTCCTGTGCTCTGAGACTCAGGGTCCGATTCAGAACGCGTGGAGAATGTCACTCGAGAAGGAAGACCTGCGTTCCTGCGTTCCATATCCGACTGTAACATATACTTTACCACTGAAAAGAGATGGGTAGAAAGAAACAAAGATGAAGAGAGAGATAAAACAAATACACAATCTATTTGTCGTAATTATATATATAATTAAGAAACTTTGACTGAAGAAAAAAACAGAGGAGGAATAAGAACGGATTTGGAGAGAGAAAAGAGGAGACAGGGAAACAGCTGAACTTCATCTGATGGTGCTTGTGCTTGGAGACAGAATGGGTATGATTTACACAGTACAGTGTGAGTTTTATGTACCTATTTTAGGATTGATAGTCGATGGATTTGCTGTGTACAAGAAGCAGGCTTCCACATCTAGACTGTGAAGGATATGAAACAAAATCACCATGACATCTGAACACATGAATGAAATATGCTAAGAATATTCACATCTATTCATTATTCAAGTTCCTAATCTATTGCTTGTCACATTTAACACTAGAAGCGCCAAGCGCCGGTCATTTGACCGCTGACGCGTATTCCTAGAAGCGCCGTGGGGGTTTGACCTAGATATACCTAGAACTGCCGGGCTGCGGTCATTTGACCGCAGCGATTACAAAAAAAAAAAAATCTTTTCACTCGATTAAATTCCAGGACCCTACGTTCACGACTTTTCCTAAATACGCGTGTTTTGTCACCCAGAATTTTTACATGATCAAAAGCACACCGGTACAAGCTAGTTTAGAGCTATTTTGCGCTCACTTATGTGACAACACTATGTTGTCTCGCGTTCGGCCATTTTTGTTCAGGCTGCTATTCTCTTTTCTCACAGCAGATGTCGCAAGGATTTCCTGTCAGTCGGGCATGAGAATAATATTTTACCATAAAACATATCGTTTATATATGTGCAACATGTATTATATATGTGCTTTATTTTAATAACTATTTTTCATTTACATGGCATAGTCTATGGAGGCGATTTACAGTGGTAAAATGCGAGTTTGTTTTGAAAACGTTGCGACAGGCCTATGTGTAATTTTCGTCGTAGCCTATTTATGTACGTAGGGCGCGTATGCCTACGTACATTCATAGTTGTACATCTTATCTCATATTTGTAGGCTATCTTTTAAAGCTCAGACTAATGTATAAGCATTTTCTTACATATTTGCTGGACTGACTGAGTTACGTCAAGTCAAGGACCTATCCTAACGCACTTGTTGTATAATGTCAATTGGCGCAGCGTTAACACTCCTGTCTGCAACGCCGGAGACCCGTGTTCACATCTCGGCAGGAGCCAAATGCAAAATCTTATATCGATAGAATTTACTGACCGTTTTTCAACGTCGATGAACAATTATTTTTTGTTAATGGTTTTTAATAACAACCTATCTGAAATAAACGGATGAATCGCAATATGTTTAGGCCTACCATTAACGAAAAATAATTTCGCCAGCCAATCATTTTCTGCCGCCAACTGACAAACTTTGACAAAGCCAGTTAGAATTTTTGCATCTAAAAATAATTATATCATAGTGACACGCGAAAAAATAAACGATAGCCTAGAAACTAGGCCTAGGGCCTACATGAGATTTTCCCACTGGACACACCACATCAGTATTGTGCTCGTTGCTACGACACACA
Organism: Sardina pilchardus; assembly: GCF_963854185.1. Taxonomy (NCBI): domain Eukaryota; kingdom Metazoa; phylum Chordata; class Actinopteri; order Clupeiformes; family Clupeidae; genus Sardina; species Sardina pilchardus. Next base: position 10,559,800 of record NC_085016.1, read on the forward strand.
GGACTCCCAGTGAGTTGACGACCAATGAAAATGACATGGGGAAAAGCAGCAAACAAAGTAGCCTGATTTTGATCTCACCTTACATAGGCTACTTTCCTAATTCCTACGTAGGGCTACTCAGACTTTTGTTAAATCGTCAGGGCCCGGTTGCACAAACACCAAAACCAAAGATTGATGATATGAACCAAATATTCTGGAACAGATGGATGTACAGCATTGAACGTGATAGGCTATTAGCTAGCCTACTGATGCGACTTCCACCGTTTCCTTTCCAGAGATTGCTGCGCTGTTCACAACGCAATGAACGCATGCAGTCTACATTGAAGTGAAACGTGCAGAACGTTGTCCAAAACAATACAATAACATTGTGTGTTGATATCTAATACAATATACACATCTGTAGACATGAAGTGGCAACTAAAGCCATTATCAGTCATGAAAACTGTGGCGGCTGCATTAAGGTTTTGGCTGAGCCAGCTAGCCAGCCAACAACTTCATTAGCCAGCCGTTTTCAAAGCAAATGGCTTCGGGGTCTATACAACACACTATCCATTGCAGCCTATTTGAAACCGATCATCCCCCTCCCCCATACACTCGTCTAGGATACTTAGGCTACAGATATCACCGAGGCATTGAGGAACTGCCTCCCCACCCCCACCCCATTTATCTGTCCCCTGCATAGACTAGGCTGTAAGCTGGCTGTTTAGGCAACCCGTGGAAGAATGCGCAATCATGTTTCATCGCATATGCGCGTTTCAGAATGTTCGAATTCGCCAGCGTGCGTGTAGTTATGTGAATCGAAAAGAATATAAATATAGCCTACTTTATTTCTCAAAAGAACTTCCGTCAGGAATAGGTTGGGGATCGAACCAACAACCCTTGGGTGATCAAGCCGAAGCTCTAACCAGTGAGCTACGACTCTGCTTGTTAACTAGGAGAAAATGTGTGTCTCAATGCTGAATCTCGAATTCACATAGAAGTTAGCTTCAATTGTAGAAACAATAGGCCTAGCTTTTTTTTCAGCAGACATCGCAAACATAGCCTACACATTCGCAAAACAGAGAATATCATTCACTCATTATTTTAAATTATGCTACTTCTCACGCCTATGCCTGCTCAGCATAGCTCTCTCTATCTCCCTCCCTCCGATGTAGCTAGACCCTAGATCTTCTCCCTAAATGAATGAAAGTTGTTTTAGAAAGTAGCCACGGTAGCCTGTAAAATGCGGCATGAAATCCTGGCTACTGTGTAATTGAAACCAGACTATTAGGCTCTTTGTTCCAGGTGACCAGGTCCGATCATTTTCGGCAGCGCGAACATAGGCTACCTATTAAATGAATAGAAGTGAATTTGGGGAGTGAATTAGAACTAGCCACATTCACTTTTAGAGCATTTTAGTTGAAAGTCAAGTTTGCTTAAGGTTTGTTCAAGAACTCTTCCAAAGTTTTTAACAACACAAATCAACACAAATACATTAACAGATAACTCAAACGTGCTGTATGTCATAATGAAACAAACAACCACAGATTATCAACAACACGGTCTGACACGAATGACATGGCTTAGTGCAAACTGAATTTATGACCAAACGATTTCATTCGTGCACGAAGCGCCATCTTGCGATCATTATGTGTAAGTAAAAGCCTCCCAGTCTAAGGACTCAGCGGTCATTTGACCGCCTCGCCGCGCTTTAAGTAGTTCACAACAGCACGGCGCTTCTAGTAGGTCGTCAAAGCGGTCAAATGACCGGGGCGCGGCGCTTCTAGGTATAAGTGGGTCAGAACGGCGCGGCGCTTCTAGTGTTAAATAAAACAATTGATAGGTCTGCAACGTTTGTTAGGTGTGTTGAGCAAATTATTAGTTGTTGGTTTGGTTGAGCAACTCACCATATGCTATCGCCACAGTTTTTCGTTTTGAAGTCCAGTTCCTTTGGTGATATCTTCACCTGCTTCTGAAGATTGATGACTGGTCGTGCCCTGGTTAAAAAGGATAAGAAAGGGATATTACTGTAACAGGACATGGACTGAAGAGAGAGAGAGAGAGAGAGAGTGTGTGTGTGTGTGTGTGTGTGTGTGTGTGTGTGCTGCATCTTCCAGAGGAAATAAAAAAAAATACCATTAATACAAATCACAGGTCCTTACCTGTAGACATATACTGAATCTGACAGAGAGCCAATGGCCAAATCAGGGTAAACGTTAAGGTCCATGTCCATGTTTCCTGCCATGGAGTAGCCAAACAGCTGGACCCCACTGGCCCCAGTCAAAACCTGAGGACACGACAGGACAGGACAACAACTTGTAACTTGTAACTTGTAAGATTTCATTATTAGTACTATTAACTAACTATAATATTAGTTAACTATTACTAACTATAATATTGGTTTATTATAGTTGACTAAAAGTATTCCTCAACAGAACTCATGAGCCGTGAATGAGAAGGTGATTTTACCCTACAACAAACTCCCTCAGTCACTCTCATCAACTAAATATCTAAAAAGCATGCCTTGAACAAATCTTTAATGCAAAACATCACGATATTTGGCTGATTTCAGTTTGTAAATTAGGTCTTCATTCTTGGAAGACCAAAATGGCCGAGAGGGAAGGAAGAGCTGAAATGAGAGTGGATTGATATGTGTGGGACACTGACCTGTGCTGGCTTCTTCACGATGCCATCTGCAGCCCCATGATAGATGAAGACCTTCCCGATGCCGTCATCATCATAAGGTGCTCCAACTGCCACATCTGCCGCAATATAATACAGGCCCACTTTGGTTAGAAACTCTTCCTTCAGGATCATCGACACGACACGAGACTCGAGAAATGTCCCATGAAAATTACGTCATTGCACACGATAAAAACAAAATTCAAAGCTAATACAGAGCAGACACAAAACAGCATTATCCACCTGGCTGGACAACTTGAGTGATGATTGATTCATGTCTGCATGACTTCTGTTTACTGTATCATCTTAACAGAAAATCCACAGTCCACCCTGACCCGAACCAATATGGAAATAAACAAAGGCGGCTGCTACAAACCTCCATAACCATCAAGGTTCAAATCCCCAGTGTTCTCCACGGACAGTCCAAACATGGAGTCCTTGGCCCCATCAATGCGGACAGGCTTAACGTTTTTCCATGCTCCTTTCTTGTTGATGTAGACATAGATGGCTCCTCCTATCTCTTTATCTTTCATAAAGAACTGAGGCGCTCCGACAACAACATCCAGCCACCTGACATGAGACCAACAGGAGACAATCATGTCAAAAACCCACGTGTTCACCGAACAGTGACAGACAAAATAGTTTTAAAATGAAAGTCTGGAGCAGTTGTTGTTTTCCTGGCATTCTGATTGGTTTATTGGATGTTACAGCCAAAACATACATAACATACATGGACATACATACATACACACATACATGGACATACATACACACATACATACATACATACATACATACTGTACATACACACATGCATGGACACATACCCATCAGCGTTGAGATCAAGCACTGCCAGGTCATAGCCGAAGGAGGATGCAAGCCCCTCTCCATCCAGGATGTGTTCAGTGGTCATCATGGCCGTGTCTGGCTCGATCTTCAGGAACACCACCGCTCCACTGTGATTGGCTCGCGGTGCTCCAGCGACAACCGTCAGATGGTCTTGCTTAGTGATGCCCTTCCCAGAGTCGAGAGAGAAGCCTGCCCACAACACCAAAAAGCCCATCAGCCAATTAGATTGAGTTCCAAATACAAGTTTACATGCACAGTCGTAAAATGAATGTGTTGAAAACAACATATCTCTGTGTCCAGAATCAGATAGGGACAACACAGTCGGCGTTATTGCCAACACATTGCTTTACTTATTTGTTACACAGTATGTGTTGAAAATAACACAGTTTGTGTTGTTTTTTTTAACACATCTCTGTGTCCAGATAGGGACTACACAGTTTGTGTTGTTACCAACACATTTGTTTTAAGAGTACAGGAACATAAATACATCTGATGTTTTATGAATGGCCCTCAGAAACTCCTGAACACATTCATCAACTGTAAATGCTAAGGACCTGGTCACTGTCCAGGTCGAGTCAGCGCCTGGTTATAAAACTTTGTATGCTTAAATTGCAGGATTTATGAATACAATGGAACAAGCTCCTACAGGTAAATCAGGAATTTCTGATTGGCCAAAAACTAGAGCTGCACTCAATTTGCAATCTGCAATCTTGCCAGAAGAAGAAGAAGAAGGTTACTCCAGGCCAGTAAACTCTTTTTTTTTTTTTTTTGCAGTTTGCAAATGGAATGCATTACCACCCTCTACTGGACTGAGATGTAATGGCAAGTGTACCATGTATCCTTGTTCTGGCTTACAATGGCCGCCAATAAGGTGAATTAATTGAACAATTGAACAGTGAATTCAAACACATATACCACAACACACAGAATAAGCACAAGACAAATGGGATGCCGTGATTCATTCACAGTGATTCAATGGATGTGTATGACTGGGTAAACATCCATTGACCTGGACAAACCTAAATAGCTACTGGACTTCAGATCCTTCATCCCAACCTGAGAAGGAAGTGACTCATACACAAACTGATCAGAGTCACCAGACACACTTGTCATGAACACCACACCTATACACACATGTGCACACACACACATAAAGAGAGAGAGAGACAGAGAGATAAGGGGAGAGAAAAACTCACCCACACCCACACACACACACACACACATAGAGAAGGACAGATTGTACAGACAGACTCTCAAATTGTGTCACATTAGCATTTATCCAGAATAGGCCGGTTTTCTGTCTGGATAGAACCTGCCAAAAACAAGCGAGGCTGTAGCGAAATTAGAATTAGAAGCTCTCGGGGACTGGACTGAGAGTGCCCTTATCGAGCCTGGATTCCCGGGGCATAATGACCTACCGAGGTAACTGCTGGCCGGAACTGGCACCAGGTTTTCGTCCTGCCGGTTCTCATCGCCCACCTCATAGGGGCCATCATTGAAAATATTCTGATCTGCCAGACTGTCATTCTTCTGTTCCAAACGCACTATGCCTGCAGGGCAGCCATGGATGGAGGAGGAGGAGTGGAGGAGGAAGAGGAGGAGGAGGTGAAGAGATGAAGGAGAGAAGATGAATGTAGGGAGTGGGAGAACAGGAGAAAGAGAAGGAGGGGAGAGGAGAAGATGGATGAGAGTCATGGCAGTTGATGGGAAATGGGAAAGAAAAAAAGGTGTTGTGTGAATGGTTTACAAAACAAGTAAAAGATGCACAAAAGAAAAAACAGGTGTTGTGTTGTTTACAAAACAAGTAAAAAAAAATAGCACATACTGTAAGAGAAACACAAGCAGAGATGGAGAGACAAAGACAGCACAAAAAAGTAATGGATGAATCTTTATGCAAATTTGAAATCATAACAAGAAAACATTCCGTTCAACCCAACATTATTGTCTGAAATAATACATGCTGATGACACCTGATCTATCAGGCTATCAGGAGATGGCAACGCTGTATGAGACTGAGATGAATGGATGGATGCACTGACGCCTGAGGGCCATGAAGCCAAATGTCAAAGGCTAAATGATCCTAAATAACCTATGGGGAAAGTCTACTGGGGGGACATCTATCTATCTATCTATCTACAGTATCTATCTATCTATCTATTAGTTATAGTTATAGATCATTGATAGTTATACTTTTGTCATCTTTTCAAAGGTCCGGCTCTCTTCACTTCAGTCCAGAAAACACAGATACAGAAATTAAAATGTTTATATTTCAGAATTCAGTTTTTACAGGTTCCGCTCTATAATCTTTGGTATTACTGTGTACAAACAAAAAACTGTTGCTGTGTGCTTGGCATCTACTCTGCACCATGTCATGGCGTCTCGGCCTGTCCTGTCCTGTACCTTTCCAGTTGTAGGCACCGGGCGCTCCAAAGATCAGGTAGTGGTGGCCCCGGGTGAAGGTGGCAGAGATGCCCTGCTGGCAGGAGCCAAAGCGCTCGTGGCCTCGCGCCCGCCCGCTGCAGAACCTCCACTCGCCGCCCTCGCCGTTGCGGTTCAGGTCGATGGTCAGGTCCGGGCCGAACACGTAGCAGCGGCCCGTGATGTCGCGCGACTCCTGCTTGCTGCCCACAAAGAAGCGCTGCTCGTAACGATGGGCACACGTCTTGGCAAGAGGAGAGAAAGAATAAGAACAGGAAATTAGCAACTCATACTTTTTTAAGCATTTTTTTGGGGGGGGGTTTTGCCTTTAATGACAGAGACAGTGGAGAGTAACAGGAAGTGAATGGGGGAGAGAGTAGGGGTGGGATCCAGAAAGGACCACGGGGCGGGAATCTAACCCGGGTTGCCGACAAACAGTGCAGTTGCGCCACAGCTGGGGCCAGTAACTCATATATCTGTCAATATTATTTTACTCTGTATCATATATTTGTATATATATTTGTATATACTGTATATATATACTGTTTAGATTCAGAGTGTTTATATGAAAAAGCTCTACTCACCAAAACCTGCCCTCCAGGACCTTGGCTCTGCACAACTACCCCCAACCACTGGTCATCTTTGTTTTCCCTTGATTTGTCCACTACACACACAGGGAAATAACATTCTACATCAGACAGTGTGTGTGTGTGTGTGTGTGTGTGTGTGTGTGTGTGTGTGTGTGTGTGTGTGTATGTATGACACAGACACACACAGATAGAGATAGAGAGAAAGAGAGAGAGAGAGAGAGCAAGAGAGAGAGAGTGTGTGTTCAATGTTTTTGGGGTCGGTTCATGTTCACCTACATTGTTCATCAAACTGCACTCTGCTACATGAGGGGCTAGAGTCGTTGATGTCACATGTGTAGAGGCCCCCAGTTTTGGAGGCTGTCTGTACCCCCAGACCGAAAGCCTTGGGTGCACCTACCAGCAGACTGAACACAGAGGGAGGAGAATGAGAGATGGGTAAGACACAGGATGTGACTGACAAAATGATTTAAAAAAGAATATTTGAAGATGGGCTGAATTCAATTATGAAATCAGGTTATATCATTAAACTTAACATGACAATTCCACTGCCAATACACTTTCACGCACACAGACACTACTGTACTTACACTACACTAAAGACACACACTCATACAAACATATAGCCTACACACTCATTCGCTCACACACTCACTGAATCACTGAGGTCAAGTTACACTTTGTCTGCTGATGGACCATACGTGTCAATAGTGCACACATTCAAGCTTTTCATCTGCTCAGGAATGAAAAGAAGCTCGGGAATCCTTTCTTCCCTGGACAAGAAAGAGAGGGAGCAGACAAAGACAAAAATCCAGACTCCCCAGATTCTAACTGTAAGGCTCAGTAGCTCTGGTTTCAACCAACTTCCCAAACTCAAAGGCCTCTTTTCTTCTCCTCCGATTGGCTGGCTCAGCAATAGCGTGTCCCCAAAACACTTCACACACATTAAAAACACTACTTCTTTCTTCAGAAAGGCCATGGCCAAAACAGGCTCAAACAGAGGGGTGCCTACCAACTACATTACCCAAGGTTCAATACCGGAGAGAGAAAGACGCAGAATAGAAGAAAATGGTTCTACTGCACAAATCCAGTACATGTTGAAAAGCTTATTAGTGTATTGCATTTTTTCATAACCTTTTCCATGAAAACAATTATTTGAAATATTCTGTTGGTACAATTACAGTACACGTGACAACTATACAACTGTACAGTGCAAAAGTACAGTTGTACTCACAATTACATGTAAGCATAATTACATTGATATGTATGTAGCCTACTGTAACTATGGCTATTACTTCCTCCCCTATCATGCCCTGGTCAATTATGCCTCTGGAGGCCAATCTACAATTTTCTCCTCGAGATTCATTTAATTAAATGAACATTTGGCTCGAGAATGGATCTCAAAGTGTGTGTGTGTGTGTGTGTGTGTGTGTGTGTGTGTGTGTGTGTGTGTGTGTGTGTGTGCGTGTGCGTTTGGTGTTTGTGGGTGTTTTAGTGTCTGTGTCTGATGTGTTTGCCAGGTCATATTGATCCAGTGGTCAATTACACCTCATCTCCATAAAGCTGACATTGTGCAGCCATTCAAATACACACATACACACTTATGTAGAGAGAAAAGACGGGATTCTTCATCCATTCATTAATCACACCTTCCAGATGAAAAGCTTTTGAGTATGGCGTATGGCATCTCACCGAAAATGACAGACAGACACATGGAAGCTGATGAGCATTCACTGAAACTAATTGCAAAATCATTCACACACTATCCAGTCTCATACATAATCAATGCTGCACTGATATTTCATTCTGTCATGTAAAAGGCTCCATAATCAACTTTAAGGCCCTGAGCCCTTAAACATCACCCCCAGCTTTTGTTAAACTCATGTGTTGACGGACAGGTGTGGAAAGCAGCAATCATGGGATATGTAGGATTAGACCGCCTATTTGTAGTCTTTTCTGTAATTTCCTGCGCAACAAAAACAGACAAATCCCCTCCTCCACCCCCCCCCCCCCCCCCCCCCCCCCCACACTGGTCTTATCCCGCCTCTCCTCCAGCGCTGGTCCCAGGGGGCTCTGTGGTAACCCCACCATTGATCTCTGGTTAACAAGAAAGAGGTGTCTTCATCACCTCCACGCTCGCCATGGGTGAGGGAAGAGGCTGCCGGCACGCGGTTGACGCGTCTTTAGACACACATTACCCAGGGACACCCAGGGATCAGTATCATTGATTGTGATTGATGGAAGCAATCTATACCCCCCCCCCCCCCCCATGGAAAGGAGATGATCAATGATGTAGATGGTATGGTGTTGTAGACTGTGGTAGTTTTATACATTTTTACACAACCGTTTTTACATGTCCAGAATGCTTTATATTTTACATTATAGTTGGGAGTTGGCACAGCTGATCCTGAAAACTCTCACCAAAATGCTTTACCATATACCACTTCAAACAGCAGAACCACTCCTGCAAAGCCCTGTCAAGATAAGCATCTTCTGACGGAAAGAATGATTTTCAGAAAAGTCAAAGCCAATAAGGGGGGCCAGTGAGAGAGAGAGAGAGAGAGAGAGGGAGGGAGGGAGACAGACAGACAGAATGAGAACAATTACTCTCATTCTTTGGTCCATCGTCTGTGCAGCTCAGTGCAGTCAGAAGCCTGCTCGAGTAAACATGGAGGCCTGAGGCGGCCGCTGACGACAGCACTGAGACATGCAGTGGCTGCTAGACTTCAAAACTCAGGACGACTGACACTAAATGTTTCCGTGGATTTTGTGAAGTACCAAGACCTAGGACTTCAAATGTTTGAGATCTATGACTTCACATGTGGTGCTTAAATCTCTCACAGTGTTAAGATGCTTAACCCGGAGTACAGGATATCACAGTACTTATGAAATGTAACATTCATAATCATATAACAATGAATAATGAATAACTATAAATGGAACAAATGTAGAGTATCACAAGTGTGACTACTTTGAGAAGGCATCGCTGTTCTATAAAAGTTCTGGTTCATTTCGACTTTGGATCCTGGGCATAAGATGCACAGTAATGAATTAGATGTCCTTTAGTTAAAGCAATGGCTATTTAACTCCTATAGCTTGTTACTGCAACCGTGCTTTCTGGGTCACCTTCTGGAGACAAGACAACTTCTGTTCCATGTTCTATGTTTAGAGTTGGGGGGGCGGGGGGGGCAAAAAAGAGAGAGAAGAGAGAGAGGGGGGGGGGGTTGAGAACAAAAAGGACAGAAAAAACACAACCACATGATTTTATGTTGATTAAGTTATGTGCACATGCCTCTGCATGGCCATTTTCAAATCTCTTTCTCTTTCTTGCGTGCGGTCTCTGCTACTCCGGCAGGGCTAACACTGAAGTATGCACTCTAGTCTAGAGGCTATGTAATGAAATGAGACACAGGCAAGGTGTGTAACAAGAGAGGAGTAAAGCCAGCTATTATCTGTTACTAAAACAAGAGTGTTGAAGAGAGAAACGGAGAGAGAGAGAGAGAGAGAGAGAGAGAGAGAGAGGGAGATAGTGAGAAAATTGTGTTAGTTGAGCTTCAACCTCGAATTGAGAGAGAGAGAGAGAGAGAGAGAGAGAGAGAGAGAGCAGATGGGGGTGAGATTCCATCTGTAATTGTAGTTGGACGGTTGATCTAATTCAGACTCAATTGGTCTTTTTTCCCCCTCTCAGTCACCTAAACTCATCCACACATGGCACTCCCATGTCCCAGCAGCCTTACTCAGAGCTCCTCTCCTGCAGTTTTATCATCACACAACACAATGCCACTGATTTTCACATGTCTGACAGAGCCAGCAGTTGGCATGCTGGCCACAGGAATGTCCACCAGAGTTAGTGCCCGTGAGCTGGCCATAGAGTGAAAAGGGAGCAGCAGCTTTGAGAAAAGCAACAGCTTGCTGCCAACAATGACATATGGTGGCTCTGGTGGTGAATAAGGTTATCCCAAGAAAACATGAAACCAGGGGTCTAGGGTTGGGCGATGATTCATTACACATTCATGCAGAACTGCAGTCTTGGACACCTGTGATATTATCATAGAGTGACCTCCAGTGACACCAACAACACAAGCAGCTCACTAAAACCGGCTAGGCAACGCTAAACCATACATGGACGTGCACCTTTGAAGTAGGAGTATTAGTTATATCAGTTGATGTGGCTGCAGTGCATTCTTCCTATAGGAGAGGGGTAGCAGTGGCAGGTTTAGCAGAAGCACTCGGCACGCTAATTCAGCAGGGTCATGGTTCACATTACTGATTCATGAGTTATGACTCCAGATGTGGTTCATTCCTTTCAAGCCTTCACGTTTCTGAGACTAATGCAAGTACATGGCACACGCACACACACACACACCTACTCACACACACACAAGTGCTGCGGGCCTTCTATTTCACAACCAAGGTTAGCACTGGCTCAGAAGTTCAGTGGCTTAAGGGAGAAAATTCCTCCTAAAGCGAGTTTCGCCATGACAACATCGATGACCTTGGGTCAAGCTAAATTCTCAGGTGTACCATTTCAAAGATTGAGTGCACTTGACAGGCTTATCACGTTCATATTCATGTTTGGATAATAATTTGAGGTGACAAAAGAACACGAACCAAATTCATGATTTGGATGTCAGACCAAAGCTAAGCAGAATTTACAGTAGATGGAATAGAATAGAATAGAATCCCGTGAGGGAAATTCGTTTCTCTGCATTTAACCCAATTTAACCGAATGAGTGAACACACACAGCACTCACACAGTGTCACACACTAACCCAGAGCAGTGAGCTGCCATGCCCAACCAGCGGGGAGCAGTGAGGAGTTAGGTGCCTTGCTCAGGGGCACTTCAGCTGTGGACTGGTCGGGGATCGAACCGGCAACCCGCTGATCACAAGCTCAAAGCCCTAACCAGTAGGCCACGGCTGCCCCACAGCACATGAGCACACTCAGACCCTTTGGTCCGTTCCTTACATTTCAATTGACATTCATGAAATGAATGAACAGTGCAGTCTGTGATCTGGGCCAGATGGCCATCTTTACAGTATGCATTTCATTGGGACATCTGCTCGATAAAAAATCAATTACATTACCGCCGGAACAGGCCAGGTCACTTGTACGGGCCACCGCGACAGACATGCAGCCCCTTTGCCCTGACCACCACAACAACTCAACTCTGATTCCATTATGGGGCAGACGGAGCAGATGTCGGGGCAACTGCCCCCAACAAGATGACCCACCACAGAGCAGAGACTTGCTGTGCTTGTGGATGCAACATAGGAGATGTATGACACATAGGAGATATATGACATACAGTATATACAACATAGGAGATATACATATAGTTCTATAGGTCGCCTCTCTAGTATTAGAACTGTGTTCTTAGAACTGTTATGTCCAAAAACGCTGTATTTTTGAATGCTCAATGCAACATTATGAGCAGAGACTTGCTGTGCTTGTGGATGCAACATAGGCGATGTATGACACATAGGAGCTATATGACATACCGCATATACAACATATGAGATGCACATAGTGCTATGGGTCGCCTCTCTAGTATTAGAACTGTGTTCTTAGAACTGTTATGTCCAAAAACGCTGTATTTTTGAATGCTCAATGCAACATTATGAACAGAGACTTGCTGTGCTTGTGGATGCAACATAGGCGATGTATGACATATATACAACATAGGAGATATACTGTATGACATATAGGCTATACAACATAGGACATACATGACATACAACATAGGAGATACTGTATATACAGTATGACAACATAGGAGATAGACATATAGTTCTAGGGGTCGCCTCTCTAGTAGGCTATTAGAACTATGTTCTTAGAACTGTTAGGTCCAAAATCGCCGTATTTTTGAATGCTCAATGCAGGAAGAAATTCTGATTGAGGGGGTGGCATCCAGTTGTCTACAGAACCCTGACATGAACAAGTTTGACACGTCGGTAACATATATAGATTTATTTATTTTTTAAATCCTTATGGGATGGGAACTGCAGTTAATTTCAGACAAGCGCCTTTCACAAGAGGCGGTCAGGAAGAAAGTCCTTAGGTGAGCTTTTGCACAGATGAACATCTTCACTGACCCACTTGCGGCCTTCAGACAGGAATCCTGCTGAATCAGAGGAAGGAAAAGGGGCCAACAGCCTTACGGACAGGGCCCCTCCGCCCCACTGCAAACTGGGATATGTGTCAGGGTGAAGGTGCTTGGCGCAAGTAGTGTTGCGGGTGTTGGGAGTGGACCAGTGTGGCTTCAGAAAAATACTGCGTTCTAATTAGTGTTTATTATGGTTGAACATCCAGAGGAAACATGATCAAGACCTACCCAAGGAAGGACCGTGTGGGGCATTAGCTGATTATCCTGGCAGAAAACACTCACAGAAAAACACACACACACACACACACACACACACACACACACACACACACACACACACACACACACACACACACACACACCACACATGCATAAGGAGTACAACCCACCCCCTGGCCATATTTTCAGTACTTTTTGGAATAGCTTTGGGTCTCAAAAAAAAAAAAAAATAAGTTTGGCTCTGTGAGGGAAAAATCTGTCAGGCAGACCGGGTCTCGGCATTAACTGACGACATGTGGCTTGCACACAAGCATTTAAGCTATGGAGAGGCGGGGGCTGGTGACAACAGCACGCGTCAGCCCTTCACCCAAATGACATTATTTATGTTGCATGTACCAACACAAGTGTTGGACTGCTGCCACCCTGCCAGAATAAGAGTTTTTCCGCACCTGAAGTCAGGACAGAAAGACCTCACCTGGGCATTCATCCATCTACTTAAAATAGCTCCCCGACGGCTAAATACTCCTTTCTTTTGCGTGGTGCCTCTGGCACCCTCATGCCTCACTATCTCCCTTCCATCTCTCACAGCCCCTATTGCAGCCTGCAGTGCAGCTTTGCTACTTGTACACCACACCCAGCACCTACCTCTATTTTTCTTTTTAAAATGGGTAAACATTTGGTACATTTAAAAACAATTCATGCAGCTAAAGGTGTCCTCTGTGCTTTTAAGAGTATGAATACTTCCAAAGCGTAAGAGTCTATTGTTTAACAATGTACCCCTCTACTTTGTAGTTATCAGTTCACCTTCACCTGTTTTTTCCCTTTCAGCTGTTATCATGTTATCACACAAAACTACAGTCCTTGGCCATAACCTGAGCCAAAGTTTAGAGAGTGCGCTTAAAGAAAACAACACACCTCTGCCACAATCAAAAAACACAAGGTACACTGAAAGACTCAACATCTGATGAACTAAATCGTTTATAAGATAGTTGTTCTTAGGATAGACGACGTCTTTCTTTGGTCGCTTTTGAGTGCTGAGGTTCTGTGCTATCTGTGGCAAAGGGGCACAAGCAACACAGGAGACTAACATGTGAGCTCAATCACAGAGCTTCACCAATCCACAGAGAACATCCTGCTTCTTGGCCACCGCAGAGGAATAAGAGAGCTTGGCTGAGCCTGTGTACGAAGAAGAAGAAGTTAGGACCAAAAAGACCAGGCCAACGTTTTTTGATGTGTGCTTTTGGCACCTACACTGACGATTATGCCCAGGCTGTGCGAACAAATTTATGATCTCTCTGCGTGAGTTGATAGGTCTTTGATGCCCTTTGAAGTTCCCGGGGCGAGTCTAACCCACGCAGTCTAGAGAGAGAGAGAGAGAGAGAGAGAGAGAGAGAGAGTATATAATGTATCCTGTGAGGGGATCTGACCTTGTCCGACTTCTTTTCCCAAGACTTTGTACACACGTGAGACATGAACTAAATTAGCCCTCAGAGGTGTGCCCGCTCCATTTTTTTTGACCAGCAGTCAAGTGAGGGTGTGAAAAAGGTGTGAAAGAGAATCTCTGTGTGTGTGTGTGTGTTCTAGCTCTCTTCTGTACATTCTCTCATTTGTCATGCTCCCAATAGCCTCTCTACCACCCACTCTGTCCCCCTGCAAAGCCAAACAGATTCAGGAACGTTCCCCTTGTAAACATCCTGGTTGCCAGGATAGCAAGTCATTCTCACCCACCTGAAAGATTTTTGCAGGTAAACCATTGAATCCGAGTCAAGTATTCAAGGTGGGGGTTAGTGTCAGGTTGGATCTCTGTCAACAAGAGTGATGGTGGCCCTGTATTCCCTTTCAGTCTCTTTGTTTCTGTTTGTGTGTGTGTGTGTGTGTGTGTGAGAGAGAGAGAGAGTGTGTGTGTGCTGGAATCTTTGCTGGAGGGTCTACTACCTTGTGTTTACATGCACACACACACACACGGAGACACACGTGAACTCAACCTGGCTAAAATCATGGTGATCAGGCCTTGGGAACATCATTGACTATTCAGAGCTGGACTGAAGGGGCATGCCCTAGCGACATGCTGAGACTAGCTCAGCCATTCTCATTCTCTCTCTCTCTCCCTCTCTCTCTCTCTCTTGCTCCCTTTCTCTTTCTACTCTCTCTCTATCTCTCTCTCTCTCTCTCTCACACACACACACACACACACACACACACACACACACACACACCATGTGAACACACTATTGGCAAACACACAAATGTCTGCCGAATAAAACCACCTTAACTCCAGCCAAGAAGGGCTGTGGAATGCTACAAACTCATGCCCCCGCTCCACTTCAACAAGCGCGCGCACACACAAACACACACACACACACACACACACACACACACACACACACACACACACACACACACACACACACACACACACACAGTAAGACATACACACAGACACCCAAGCTGCCCTGCCCTGGCCTGCAGGTATGTGAATCACACTCAGTCACCCTCACACTAAACACACCTGAAGGCAGTGGATTTCTCACAGAGCTGCAGCAACATGTGCTGTTTAAACATCAGTCAGTGAGCCTCGCCTTTAAGGTGGGGCTGAGGACATGAGTCATTATTCTTTCTCTCTCTCTCTCTCTCTCTCTCACACACACACACACACACACACACACACACAATGGCGTTTCAACTGTTTATCAACTGTTGTTTCAAATAAAGGGGGTTGAACATCAAAGTCTTCATCTCTCTCTCTCTCTCTCTCTCTCTCTCTCCCTCTATCTGTCTCTAAATATGCGTTTCCATCTTTCAATCTTTGGTACAGGGACATCTCGTGAAAACCCTGAGTCACCGTCAATGATGCCAGTTCTAGCAGGCTTTCTGATAACCATAAGATGAGGATAGAGAGGGCAAATTGCTTCCCAGGCAGAGTAAATATAAAGGATTAGTTCCACCCTTTCCACAGCCTCTGCTCTGCTCACCCCCTGTTTCGCTGTGACAAGTACTTGACCATGCATGTGTGTTCTGGTCAAATAACTCCTGCTGATCTTGTCTTTTTTCCCCTTTACACACTCACTCCCACACACACACACACACACACACACACACACACACACACACACACACTATGTGTACTGTAGACTAACACTGCCCACAGCTGCACACATTCCTGATTGAGCGCTGAGGATTCACCTTCAGCATTAGGTGCATTTGAGGACATTATACTTATTCTTGTGTTATGACAAGCTAAGCCGCAGTTTTCATATTAACTATAACTGTCACGTTTCATTTACATGTACAGTAAGTATTGCAATAGGCTATGCAATTCTGACTACAAGTGCTCTTGGTTAGGGCGGGGCCGTTATGAGGAGACTCCAAGCTACTGTCACAACTCAGTTCGGGTGTTCATGTTCTGTGCCGGGGTCATTTGGCCTAAGCAGGTGGAACGGCGGAACATCCGCGAACCAGACCGCTATGCGGTGTCGCTTTTATCTGCTCAAAGGCTAGCGGAATTTAAAGACCTCGGACCAACTTTCACTGGAATGCAATCTGGCATGTCATTTGTTTCACTGAAACATAAATCTGGTATATGAGGCCGATGAGAATTGTAGGCTATAATATTTAGTGGCGCCTTCATTCCATCTTTATTGTTTTCTCAGTGCAGGCCTATGGTAGTAGGCTACTTAGATTTATACGCATAGCCTGCGCTTGTTACCGATCTGGAGACTGTGCCCATTTCCATGCCCCTTCTTGCGAAACTGCTCTTTCCCTCTCCAAACTGCGCCCTTAAGAGCATTAAGTCGCCGCAGCCATTGACTAACCTGATTCAAAGCTACCCGCTGGGCACTGAATAACAAACCGGGCCATTGTCTTGTATGGACATCAGACATTCATAGACTCACTGGGTAACCCCGGAATGTGGACCATAATAAACGGGAGGAAAGTGTATAAGGCTTCACAGAAGACATACTTTCACTCCAGCGGCCATGGTTTAGCCTCGGCTGCAAAGTCTGCAAGCAAGTGTCTTATTAAGACCACACCTGGTCATCTGGTTAAATAACACTTCTGATCATTTTAATCTCTTTCTAGAAACACCCACAAGTAGATTTACATTTACAAAAAAAATGCTGGCTAAAGGAACAACCTGCTCCCGAGCAGTTACTCAACTTACAAAAACGCACTTTCAAAACCCAGAAGTATTAGTGCCCAAATGCTTTATGTAACCGAACAACTAACTTAAGACTTACTGTCTTTTGTCGGGCTTTAGCTGGTGATGCATGGCAAGAGAGAATCCGAACAGGCTGCCTGGGTCTCCGGATTTAACGATGACATTCTCCGTGTCCAGGTTGAAAGCCGAGATGCATGTCCAAAACAGCAACAAGAAGGGAAGTGTCTCTGCTATCCTACAACACCCCATGTTTTAGACGAAACTGACAAAAAAGGCTATTTCACCAAAACAGCACAGTTCCTCTCCGAGACAGAGACCAAAGTCCGTTTCTCACGGCACCGTTTACAGCCACTGATGCGATGGTGCCGTAGGGGGGAATGGGACTGAGTGTAAAGAAGAGTTACCGCCCCCTTGCATCCCACCCCCACCTCCACCCCACCCACTCCTCCCATCTCCTTCGCTATCATCCCAGTGCGTCAGCGAGACCGCACCCTTACCTGCCTGTACAATTTCAGATGAGTACAACAAATTATGCATTGCGCAAAAAAATATACCGGAGAGGTAGCCTACGTCCGGTTGAATCACTACAAGATGTTCTTTTCATCTGTTTTTGTTTTTCGGTCTTTTAACTAGGCTACGAGGCTTTACTAAAGAACTTCCATGAAAGCACGCAGGCAGGATGCGTGCTGAAACTGCCAGTGGAAAGTGGAAGTTCTGCATGGGTCCCCGCAGCGGAGAGCCAGTGAAGGGGCGTTAACTGTGCAAACTGTCCTAAGTCCGCAACAACTCGGATAATACCTACCTCCTCTCTCACACACACACACACACACACACACACACACACACACACACACACACACACACACACACACACACACACACACACACACACACACACACACACACACACACACACACACACACACACACACACACGCACACACATAAGAGGAAGCAGGTATTGGTTAATGGCACTGCAAGTGTCATTTTATAAACATTTAAGTAAACCAACTACACTTTTCTGTTGTGTTCTCAAGGTGTTGGTCTTGAATGTTAAGGTCCCAAAGCCAGTGACTACATGTTGCAGTTGAATATGTAGATGATATCTGTTGTCTACCAAGTGGCCAGTGTGCACATTTGGAATGCTTCCACATCTATCCAGTGTCTATTCCTCAACATTCTTGCTCTTTTGTCCGTAGG
The DNA here is from genome assembly GCF_963854185.1 of Sardina pilchardus. Taxonomy (NCBI): domain Eukaryota; kingdom Metazoa; phylum Chordata; class Actinopteri; order Clupeiformes; family Clupeidae; genus Sardina; species Sardina pilchardus. Next base: position 10,577,999 of record NC_085016.1, read on the forward strand.
AAACACACACAATCTGGTAGTGCCAGGCCATAGTTAAGTGCCAAAAAGAACATTCAAACAATTGCATGACTCACTCGAGTGCTGTGATATAAATTGTGTGTGCGTACGTGTGTGTGTGTGTGTGTGTGTGTGTGTGTGTGTGTGTGTGTGTGTGTGTGTGTGTGTGTGTGTCTGTGTGTGTGAAATTGACACACATACAGACAGGCTAACAGAGACACAGCCCCAACTCCTCTTTGAATATTACTGGGAGCCTCCCACCCATGATGGAGAGACACATGGAAAAAGGGGCAGCAGCAAAGCCAAGGTCACGGTCATCCGAAATCCTAAAGGTCAAAGGTGAACCAGACCCAAATCGACTACCATCGACATCCCCCCCCCCCCCAAACCCCTCCCTCCCCAACCAGCCGGCGGCTCCTCATGCCCTTTAGAACAAAGCCATCCTTCAGTGACAAGAGAGGGGGACCCAGTCAGCCTCTATGCTAAAGAATGCAAGGGCCACTCCTCTTGAGGCCAGCCTTGCATGGAGATGCGTCCACTGCGCCGCATACATACCTCCTGGGCTGCTAATTCGGTAAATAGTTATTTGGAGCGGCCTCCGCCTCCGAACACCAGTGACCTTGCGTATACTCCTGGGGGATTCTAATGAATTCCATTAAGCCACAGAAGGGGTTGCCTGCCTCTGACCTGAGCTTGTCCTTAACACAGCCACCGACAACACAATGGTGTCATTGTGACCTCCCAAAAGCAGAGTGCGCCTATCCAGTACCAGGAGGAGAGGGGAGGGAAGAGAGGGACCGAGAGAAAGAAAGAAAGAAAGAAAGAAAGAAAGAAAGAAAGAAAGAAAGAAAGTATGTGGTTGTGAGTAAAAATGGAAGTTCAGAGAAAGGCAGACTGTGTGTGTGTGTGTGTGTGTGTGTGAGAGAGAGAGAGAGAGTCAGAGAATGAAGGACAAGTACAGAGAGAGAGCACAACAGCGTCCATGCCAGGGCTGTATTTAGGCCCCTGGATGCAGTGGAACGAGACGCGTCTCCCTCTATTGTGTTCACCAGATCTGATCGCTACATTTCCTGCAGGGACACAAATCTGTTTGCTTTGACTTCATTGTGCCGGTGCGGAGCAGGAAGCGGGAAATGGCCTGACACGGACAAACAGCCCGCTGGACACCACGGGGGCAGCCTCAAGTGGCAGACTGCACCAACAACAGGACCCAGATCAGTCGCTCCTCCTGGCCCACATCCTCAATAATACAAGAGGTGCGACAGGGAAGCAGATCCTAAATCAGTGCAAAGCAAAGATTCTAGAGCAGAGCTCTGTTCTAGAATCTTTGGTGCAAAAACAATAAAAGCAACTGACCACAACGGGCTAGCTGTGTTTTAATTCCTTTCAGTTCCCAGAGTACATACACTGCTTTTCTACTGAGATGACTGATCATACAAAGAGATTGCCATAATAGGGGATTCTGTTTGAGTCATGATTCTGTCTTTATTCTGGCTTTAAGATATACATGCATGTTCATACATTCTGTAGTAAACATCCCAAAAGGCCTAACGCGACCGCTGTCTGAAAAATATGGCAGTACGGACAGTTACTGGAGTTGTGTGACCACAACTTTATGGGCACATTTGGTTAACAAGAATACTAAGGGAAACAAGAAAACATTAGGTTATAGAAAGTTTCCATTACAAAACCCAAAAACGCTTTGTAAAGTGGATTGATGTCACACTCCTGATTGGCTTGCCAAGATGTCAGTCATCTACTGAGGAGATGAACCCCAAATTCTGATTGGACCGTTACATTACAGGAAATAGGAGGATCTTTGACCCTTCTGTGAGGATGAAGTATGGAGCACCACAGCTCAAGCCTCAGATTTTACGCAGGTTTAGAATATTCTGCAGATTATACATTCATTCTACGGCTCAGTGCTGCATTGGCTTAGACTAAGCCAGGCTGTGTAACTTTGTAAAATTGTGTAGTATTCAAGATTGACAGTCAACACTTACCCAATGTGTGTTTCCTTGGATCAAGGTTTTTTTTCCAGAATGCTAATTTGTCTAGACTAATAGAGTAAACTAGTTGGTGTGAGTTTTTTTTTCCACCACAATACACACACACACACACACACACACACACACACACACACACACACACACACACACACACACACACACACACACACACACACACACACACACACACACACACACCAACACAGTTTATTTGTAGCAGCCATTGAGAAAGTCACATGCATCTAAATAATTGGTTGATATTGATCATATGTTACATCAAAAGAAACATGTGAGCAGTTTACAAAGACACTAACAGGTTTAATCTATTAAACCGTTCTATTTTCTATTTTCTTAATCTCTTTTTTCTTTCTTTCCTTTCTCTCTCCACACCTCAGAATGACAGAGTGACTAAATCCCAGCCATTCACATGCAGCACACCCACTGTTAGAGTACAGTGATGTCTATGGCCAAGGCCAACATCCACCACCTGCAATCAGCACCAGGCAGCACAGAGAACAGCACAGATGGAGGACATGTGAGTTGAGGAGAGTTGTGAAACAGCCAGCCAGGAGAGCGACGGTTTCCCCCTCCTCTCTCTCCTGTTAATTAAGAACATGACTCCGCCTTGGCTTCTGAATGCATGTGCCGGTTAACATTCCAACAAAATGTGGCTTCAGCAGTCTGTCGCTCCTGCAAAGTGTCAGTCAGAGTGTAAATGTGTGTGTGTGTGTGTGTGTGTGTGTGTGTGTGTGTGTGTGTGTGTGTGTGTGTGTGTGTGTGTGTGTGTGTGTGTGTGTGTGTGTGTGTGTGTGTGTGTGTGTGTGTGTGTGTGTGTGTGTGTGTGTGTGTGTGTGTGTGCGTGCGTGCGTGTGTGTGTGTGTGTGTGTGTATGTGCGTGTGTGTCTGTGTTTGTCTGTGTGTGTGTGTGTGTGTGTGTGTGTGTGTGTGTGTGTGTACACACAAGTCAGCATGACATATAGGATCAATGTAAATCTTATCTATTTTTCTCACTTTCTCCATCTATCTATCTATCTGTCTAGCTTTGAGAAGAGAGATGATTCATCGTCAGGAAGCACATGCGCCCCCACAGCACAGCACAGCCACACCCAACACTGCTCCCAGAATTTAGCGTGTATGAACATAAATACATGATGCTACAAATACCTCCTATTCATACACACACACACACACACACACACACACACACACACACACCAAGCATCCCACTCAGTAATCTCTATCCATCTCACTCTCAGTCTGTGTGGTAGGTCCAGTGGTTAAGCACAGATCATTGGATCTGTCCTCTCTCTCTCTCTCTCACACACACACACACACACACACACACACACACACACACACACACACACACTCCCACACACACACTCTCCTTCACTCCCTTTTACAGCTCTTGCTTTTTTCACATTTGTCTCCTTTAGTGTCAGTGAATTTTAAACGTGGCTCATGTGTGTGTGTGTGTGTGTGTGTGTGTGTGTGTGTGTGTGTGTGTGTGTGTGTGTGTGTGTGTGTGTGTGTGTGTGTGTGTGTTTGTGTGTTTCTTTTCCCCTGAACGCATCTGTTGCCTCACGTCTCAGCATGCCTGGGTTGTGAGTGATAATTAGCCAGCAGTCCAGACACACCAGTGAGTGTGAGTGGCTGTCTGTCCATGAGTGTGTGTGTGTGTGTGTTTGTGTGTGTTTGTGTGTGTGTGTGATACAGATGATTCGGACATGGCTCAGGCACACCATTGTGTGTGTGTGTGTGTGTGTGTGTGTGTGTGAGTATGAGCTATTACCTGCCAGTACACGCACACTCACACTCACTCACATATGCAGTCACACAGAGACACACACACACACACACACACACACACACACACAGGTGAGCCTGACTCTACAGGAAGCTCATATTTCTTGCACCTTTAGGGGAAGGTGGAACAGAGGGCCTGCTAGCAACAGACATCATCCCCCCCCCCCCCCCCCCCCCCCCCCCCACACACACACACACACACACCCATGCCCCACCCAGGCCCAGGCCTCACACTGCCCCTCAGGGAACAGATTCAGTCTTCTAACATTTGATACAATCTGTTACAGTGGACTGCACACCGCACCGCACACATGTTATCCACCACCCCTGGGCTGGGAACAGTGAAATATTTCAACATCACTGCCAGCGTTGGCACGATACCTGCGTGTTTGTACAAACACTAATGAAAGCGCAAGCATCTGAAATTGTTTGTGGCTTTGCTCCGTTCGCGTGTTTGATGTAATCTGCACTCCCTTGATGACGCTGCAGCGATCTGTGGCTGGGCCAATAGTTATTGACTGACTGATTGATTGAGTGGCTGATTGATTGGTGCCTATTTTGAATGTGTTCCGTTTCCATGGTGATCGTGCTTTTCATTATGAACGCAAAAAACATGTAGTCAGACCCTGTGGTCAAAATCAAATCGAGGTATAGAGCTCTTTAACCCCTAGGACTTCTAACAAATAATTAGCTCCGATTTTTGGCAGTCAACAGCCTTGATTCCACTATTGGGCGATGGCTCTCATCAGGTTAACCAGGGCTGGGGTATCAAGCGGCAAGACCAGAAACCATTTGTGATTTTATTATGGGGCAATGGCCCACACTCCTGCCCTAGAGGAACCCATCCC
>NC_085016.1:10595158-10657658 GCF_963854185.1 Sardina pilchardus
AGAGGGGACGTATCCAGACAAAGTTGCTTGTAGAAAATAATCAAAAACATGCACACGCACACACACACACACACACACACACACACACACACACACACACACACACACACACACACACACACACACACACCATACTCAAGCACATCAGCCAACTGCAACTAGACCACTTCCATAATGAAGCGGTAATTGTTAGAATCGGGAGAATTCCTGGTCGGTCAGTAGTCATATTTTGTGGCCGGCTGATTACTTGTGAGCTTAAAAAGGGCATGATATCGCTGCTTGTATACATTCTCTGCTGCACCCTACAGCAGCCTGGCCTGTGTGACCACAGACCCTCTCCCTTACTCCCCTCGGCCCCTCCCCAGTCCCACCCCGTTAGTAATAACACAGTAACAACTATGATGGCCTGACATGCAGGTATGGGATGCGTATGAGACGGGTAGCTTGGGTGTTCCCATAATGCCTTGCGCACAATTTTATTCAGGCTGTTGAGGCAACTACCGCCCTAATTTTTGCCTGAGATAGGGGACCAGTCACAGAACAGGGGGGAAAGTAAGACGATGATGAGCTATGCACAGACGCATTTGATAGACATCCGTGGCGCCAAATGAACAGATCTGGGCTTTTTTTTTTTCAAATACGAGAAAATGAACGTTTGGTTACCAGAGCACGTCTCATTTGAGAAGTGGTAGGCGCTAACCAGGCTATGAGACGGGTACAGACTTCTGAAGAGTTTCGATGAGAGGCTGTGACATGTCTGAGGTAGCCCCCGGATTTCCCCCCTTAAATGGGAATGGTGCCAAGTTGGTTCACCCTTCCATCAACACCCCCGCTCCCCGCTGAGAGGGAGCCGCTGGAGCTTGAAATCTCCTGTTAATATGTGTCCCACTCCGCCCCCTGGGCCAGTTCAATCATTCACAACATGTCTTTCCTCCATGGCTGTCCCACCCCTATGGATTATGTATGGAACCTGTGGACCCGGCACTTTTCACAAACCTACAGCGCCCTCCACAATTATTGGCACCCCTGGTTAAGATGTGTTCTTTAGCTTCTAATAAATTCATTTTTTTTCCAAATAATATAGGACCACAATAAAAAAAAGCGTAAAATCCAACCTTTAATACAAGTGCATTTATTTAGAAGGAAAAAAATCCCACATTAAGAAATAATTATTCTTCATAAAATTACCTGTTCCACAATTATTGGCACCCCTAACAATTCCTAGGAAATAAATGTAATTAAAGTATTTCTGTAATTTCTGTCATTTCTACAGTAGTTTACAAAGTCAATCAGAGTATGTAGGAACATTTAATTAGTAATTCTTAACATCCTGTTTACCTGGGCTATCAATATGACGTGACACAGAGGCCATTTCTCTTCAACATGGGAAAGACAAAGGAACACACTGTTCAAGTAAGGCAGATGTGTGCCGACCTTCACAAGTAAGGCAATGGCTATAAGAAAATAGCCACTCGCACACCTGCCCATATGGTCAGAGGAATCGTTAAGAAGTTTAAAACAACTGGAACAGTGGTAAACAAGCCTGGAAGAGGACGCATGTTTATTTTGCCACCACGCACAGTGAGGAGGATGGTAAGAGAAATAAAAAAAATCTCCAAAACTCACTGTTACAGAATTGCATCAAATGGTTGCATCTTGGGGTCACAAAGTCTCCAAAACAACCATCAGGCACTATCTACATGCCAACAAGTTGTTTGGGAGGCATGCAGGGAAAAAAACCTTTCTCACTCAAAATCATAAGCACTAACGTCTGGAGCGGTACTGGGCCTTCAACTGGGACCGTGTGCTTTGGTCAGATGAGACAAAGTTAGAGCTTTTTGGCAACAAACACTCTAAGTGGGTCTGGCGTAACAAAAAGATGAGTATGCAGAACAGCACCTCATGCCCACTGTGAAGTATGGGGGAGGATCGGTGATGCTGTGGGCCTGTTTCTCTTCCAAAGGGCCTGGGAACCTTGTTAGGGTGCATGGCATCATGAATGCTTTGAAATACCAGGACATTTTAAATCAAAATCTGGTGGCCTCTGCCCGAAAGCTGAAGATGGATCGTTACTGGGTCTTTCAGCAAGATACTGACCCTAAACATATGGCCAAGTCTACACAGAAATGCTTCACCAGACACCGTATCAAGCTCCTACCATGGCCATCTCAGTTCCCAGACCTCAACCCCATTGAAAACCTGTGTGGTGAGTTGAAGAGGAGAGTGCAGAGGAGAGAACCCAGGTCGTTGGATGATTTGGAGATTTTGTGCAAAGAGGAATGGTCGAAGATCCCTCTTTCTGTTTTCTCTAATCTTGTGAAACATTATAAGACAAGATTAGGTGCTGTTTTATTAGCAAAGGGGGGTTGTACAAAGCATTTACATCAGGGGTGCCAATAATTGTGGCACACATGATTTGATGTAAAATAATTATTTCTTAATGTGGGATTTTTTTCCTTCTAAATAAATGCACTTGTATTAAAGGTTGGATTTTACGCTTTTTTTCATTGTGGTCCTATATTATTTGGGAAAAAAAATGAATTTATCAGAAGCTAAAGAACACATCTTAACCAGGGGTGCCAATAATTGTGAAGGGCGCTGTATATCTGTGTAGAATAAGTGAGAGAGACTGTAGCTGCTTTCGGATGTGTCCTCCATACGGTATGAGGATCTTTGTCAAACGGATGTCTGAGCCTTCAGGTGATTCAATTATGATGCTTACATGATGCAGACATCTCCACGTGGTTGAACAGGTTGAACGTAGTTGAACGCGCATATGAACTGAATCTCTGCATGTTCTTCGCTTCGTTCAGCCACAAGTTTGTTTACATAATGTCGGTCGGAAATACTAGGAGGGGAGTAGTGAAACAGCTGGCTAAGTTCGGAGTTCCAAATGGACGGTTATGTTGTTCAGATATACGGTCCAACCGTTTGATATCCGCAGCAGAACATGCAGACTTACACCTACAGTACAGTATGTCTGAAAGCAGCTAGTGAGTGTGAGAGAGGAGAGAAAGACGAGACAGAATCTATATCTGTGTGTGTGTGTGTGTGTGTGTGTGTGTGTGTGTGTGTGTGTGTGTGTGTGTGTGTGTGTGTGTGTGTGTGTGTTAGAGGTGTCCAAATAACAGACAGATAACAGAATCGAGACCTACAGTAGGACTGACAAGAGAAGTAATTATGCAGCCACCAAACTACAGGCAGAAACTGTTACCTGACTGACTCGGACTTCACCTCAAAGCCCTGATGTGTGCATGTGTGTGTGTGCGTGTGTATGTCCCTTATCAAGTCCATCTGTGTCCATGAGAAGGAGAAAGGGATGAGCTGCCTTTGAACTATTCCAGGAATTCCCTTGGCTGCACTCTCCTCTTGCCTCCCCCTTCATAAAGTATGACTGACAGAGAGACTACTGCACTGGAATAGTACAGAACTGAAAAGAACTTCAGTGCATTTCTGGACAAGGCAGTGCAAATGCATTTCTGACATTCTGTCTTTTAACGTTTTTTTCTTTTCATTCTTTAACCATTTCTAGGCCATTTTTGAATGTTTTACAGTTAAAAAAGGGAAAAACTCCACATATCATTTCATTATTTTACTCCTTATTTACATAGTTCTCTTCTCAAACCCAAAGTCGCTTTATAGGGAAATAAATATGACACACAAGTAACAAAGTATAGAGAACTTAATTAACAAAAGACCAAGACATCAGTGTAACAGGTCCTTTAAAGATGCTGTGTGTAGAATTGTGTTGTCTTGAATGTCTGTAATGGCACTCTTTCATTGACTTGCATGTATTTGATTCACATAAAAGTACAGGCCTACAATGTGGTGTTATGGGAGAGTATGGTCCAAATCAGACAAAGGGGGCTATGTATGATTTTTAGCTTAAAATACCAGTAGAATAATGAACAAATCCTTACAATCAATACAATTAGAATCTCCTTGTCCCTATCACATTGAATAGCATCTCTCACTAATGCGCCTAATGCCATGCCATATCCACCCCTGGTAGTATTAAATAACCTGCAGATGGTATATTGTGCATCCAGGAGGGAAATTTGGCCAATAATTACAGTATAGTACACGTTGCACCCCCCTGGCAGGCCAGTAGGGGGAGACGAGAGAATAACTTACCTGCCTGATCCAGCTCCTCCTCTGCTCTTCATGTCCAACTCTTCATCTCTAGGCCTTGTTCTCTCTCTCTCTCTCTCTCTCTCTCTCTCTCTCTTTCTTTCTCTCTCTCTGTGATGTTGTTCTGCACCCACACAGAATAAAAAAGGTATTCAAGTAAAACAGTATTCTTAAAGTCCACTTTTATTTCTGCTGTGTATGCCTATGTGATTGCAAGAAAATCAACACCTGTCAACACTCACTCCACTTGAGATGGGAATCAACTTTGGAAAGTCTATTTCACACAATTTCTGAATTATCTCCAATATCTCAATTATTCAATTATTTTAAAAAAATGTTTATCAATTGTCTCAGAACAGCTTTTGAACTGTTGTTGTTATAGAAGTGTAGGAATTATGCTACAATATTTGAACACTGGGTTTTATATTTTTCTGTGTCTAACCATTTGGTGATCTCTGATCTCTGTTGTGTAGCCTAGTTTTAACTCATCTTTTGTAACACACATTGAGTTTATTTATTTGTTAACTATTTATAACGTGTTTGTTTTTATTTTATTTCCAGCATGACGTCATTATAAAAAAAACACACACGTCTAAAAACTAAAGGGCACATGTGCTGCCTCTTTCTGAGGCAATTGAAGCTTGATCTGCTCTTTGCACGCTAGCAGTCACACAGGACTGCTCTCACTAGACATGCATGCTTTCCATCAATACTGCTAGCTTTAATGCTACAACTGGAAATGTAAACATGTCCATTTTAATCGTTTATGGCAGACTCCCCTCTGATCAGAGAAAGGGCAGGTTTACCCGATGCATACTTTTCAAGAGGAGTCATTCATACCCAGGTGCACTCTTCTGGTTTTGTCTGTCTTGTGCATGTTTGCTGATGTGCACAAATTGGAGGCATATTTGGCTTGACAACCAGAGTAAAAGACTGCCTGCCATAAAGTTTCTGTAGAAACAAACAGTAACAGGCTACTGTGAATGCTACTGCACACCGCAATGATTTGTAGGTTTTCAAGAACATCACAAGCCCTTCTCTTGCAAAGTAGTTTACAGTAAATACACACTGCAGTATTTCTCTTGAATGTTCCTCCATCTTCATACAAAAAAAACTAACAAGTTAATAAGAGTAAGTAAAAATCATTATCAAAGAAAAATCCTTGGCTTTTATTGACTCTGCTGTTTGTGAACTATGTTACCTTATGATTTTCTAAGGACAGGATGTTGACAGCAGATGCCCTTGATGGGAACAAAGTTATTTTGCTTAGGATAGGTATGGAGAGGAAGACCAAGCTTCTAGGATCCGAGGTATGAGAGGTGAGTCTGTGTGGACACATAAAGCAAGCTCTCACGTGAACGATTCTCCATCTTTTTCTTGTTGTTTCATTGTTACCTCTGCTCTGACAGACCCACACTGTCAAGAAAGAATGCAGGGCTCATAGGCCTACAATCTAGAGGAGCCTGTCAATCTGCTTCGAGTTGGAGTGTTTAATTTGTTAAATACATCTGCGCCTTATCAGCCTTCAAGAACCACCTCACCTCACATCATTTGTTGTCAGAGAATAAGAATGTGTCAATGAAATGTTGACACAATGTCAGATAGAACCTTATCATTCTAAGGGCACGATTTATTGTCTGCCTCCGACCTCATTGCAATTGCTTAACAGCAAGACTCATGTAGGCCATCCTTCTACTTTCGATCATCGAGGTCAGTCTTGCAATTGCAATGACAGTTTATAGCTGGTCCTCTGCTGCCCCCCGACGGCACGGGGGCCCCACGCAATGTTCAAACTTTTTTGTGTTTTATGTGTGTTATTCATGTCACCTGTCCTCACTGTGGCTGGCAAATACGTTTACCTAGTCTTTGCTCTAGTCGTTTCTTCCACTTCGCGTGAATGCAATTGTCAGGGTCTGTTTATCAAATATTTATGATGGCACCGAGACTATTATGAAATTATTAGCATAATATGTCTTTTCGTAAACCTGCAATTCACGTAAAGTTACCTTGCCCCATCCCTCTTGTTCAGTTTCGAAAGACAACTTCAGATTATTGTAGAGATATAATGACAGATTTGTAGGTTAATCTGATACTATGCATCCACTCGACATAATTGTATCACTATTTTTCCACAAGATGGAGACAGAGTAAAGAGCATCTATGCAGTTGAAGTGACCTCAAGATAAGAAAAAAAGAGATATTTTTTTAAACAAAGAAAAGCTCATATCGGACAGGTAGAAATTACCTAAGACTGATCCTAAACTACTGGTCACACTATGCACATGAAATGACAGAAATGTATCCAACTAAGTAATTAAGTAATTATGTATCAGTATATTAATGCTGATGCTCTGCACCAAACTGCGCGCAGCGACACATTTCATTTCAACACAATGATTAATAGACTACAGCAGATATGATTACGCACATGTAATAGGCCTCCATAAAGATATCTAAATCATGAGTGTGTTTCTACAGTCCCCCCGGTTTCTTTTTATTTTACCATAGGATACGAAGATGGCCTCTCTAATTGACCATATTTTCTCGTGTGAATGTTCACACTCTGACACGAAATGAATGATTTCAGGCCTACCTGTTGCTGGACTTACTGTTGGCCTTAACTAAATTGGCACTGGCTGCGCATGACGCAATTTTTAGAGCACGTTGGAGGCGTCTGGCGAGACATAACTTTTTGTGGGTGTTCTCAGAGTTTCATCCCCGCCATTTACGCATTTTAATAGCTGTTTTGCTCACCTGTGCGTCTGAAGAGACTGGCGCCATTGGTAATTACTCGACGTCTAGTCTAGCAAAACGTGTTGCCTGCTTATGCCTAGTGTTCGGTCCCTGGCACGAAGTACCACTGTCTTGTCAGTGGGTGGCGCCTACCTTCAACAATTGCTTAGGATATGTATTCCCATGCTTCACAGAATGGTCTTCTTTACCGTTCTTATATCAACACATTTGATATACTTAAGTATTTGCGTAAAGCGTATCACTGAGATGAGGTGAAATAATAGCAAAACGGTTGCGTTGTGGAACATTTAAGAAGAACACTCAGAAGTATTCATGTGTCAGTCTTGAAAGTTAAGTATGGGCTTTTTGGTGTGAAGTCTGCTTAACAACTTTGTCGATAGAAGGGAAACACTCATTGGGTATGTTTCTGCTTTCGGCGCCTGATATGGAAGAGTAGAGACAAAGAGGCTTTCCTGGCTTTTAGTAATCCTTCAAGGCAAACCAAATGTACCTCGTATAGGCCTACGTCGACTGTTTGCTCACCTATTGGTTGCGTCTCTCACATGACTCGCTGTATATGGACCGCCCTGACAGCATCTCAGGGAACAGAGGCAACCCGAAGACGCACACCCTCCACTGGGAAAGAGGATGCGCCAGTAAACAAACCTACAACAAAACTACCTCTCTTAAAGCGTCCAAACTTCCATTGAATATCCAAGTTTTAGCTCAGATACTTTTAAATTGTTTTATTATATGCCGGATCGTAACGCGTAAATATATCGCCGGTATATTCTACTTTGGCAACATTTTGTCTTGGAACGATGACCGGAGTCTTTGACAGCCTCGCCACAGATATGCACTCCAACCAAATTACCTCCACCAACTTCCACACCATGAAATCTCAAGACTCGCCCACGTTACCGGTGTCCACAGTGACCGACAGCAGCTTCTATAGCAGCCCCCAGCCTGGTCTTTGCGCTGGCGCGGCATACGCACAACTTGGGTCGTATCCTTACCATCCAGGGGGAGCCAGTAACGTACACTACAGTCCCAAAGCGTACGACATGGGTTTTGGGTCCTCTTATGGCGCCTACGGGTCCTATGCCTCTGGATCATCACCAGTTCCAACAGACACAGGTAAACTGTCACTATTTTTGACATCTCTCATCAATTACCCGTAGGGTGTGTGGAGACATCAGTTGCTTAAACGGTCCCGTTGTTTCTTTTCTGCAGAGAAAGAGGAGAGCGAGCCAGAAATTCGGATGGTCAATGGAAAGCCAAAGAAGGTCCGAAAGCCTCGAACTATTTATTCAAGTTTCCAACTGGCTGCTCTCCAGCGGAGGTTTCAGAAGACCCAGTATCTGGCGCTCCCAGAGCGGGCCGAACTGGCGGCGTCCCTTGGCCTGACTCAGACGCAGGTGAGAGAGCAGTTGACTTCAAGGAATGAATGAATGTGAATGACTATTGGTAAAACTATTCAAAACAGAATTTGTGCGCAGGATTAGGAACATCAACTTCTGGATGTAGTTAACAAAGGCAACACTATTAATGCTTTAAGCCCTAAAACTAAGAATATGTGTGGTAAACCACAGTATACTGCCTCTGGGCTACTAACTTTAATTGTCGTCGTCTAGAGCAGTAATAAAGTGTGCTATTTACTTCAGTAGATTTTAATAGGCAGATGTCTTGGAAGGCGAATTCTCCAGTTACTAAAAAGTCATTTATTGCATCTTGTATCTGCATCTTTTCGTGTTGTTGATGTTTATCTATTGTTTTAGGTGAAAATTTGGTTTCAAAATCGACGCTCCAAATTCAAGAAGTTATGGAAAAACGGGGAAATTCCTCCGGATCAGCACGTCGCCCCAAGTGATTCGCCACCCTGCAGTTCTCCGGCCGAGACGAACTGGGAATTCCCACAGGGCCAAACGCTGAACGACGGGGATTCGACGATGAGCCAGAACAATGGCCCACCGAACACCACAGCCCCCTCGTTCCTTACAAACTACTCTTGGTATACATCCACGAACACTGCGACTCACGGACAGCCAAGCCCTCTTATCCAGCACCATAACAGCGCAATGAGTACGGGGCCCATTTTCTAACGTTGAACTCAAAAACTGAGAGGAACTATGGATGGAACTCGATCGAAGCTGGATTTCTACCTGCCAAGGCGCCTGGTTTCGCGGGGGACCATCCTGTTGGGGAGAGTGGGGAGAACTAAGAAAATAAACTCTATTGCGTTTTCCTTTTTGGATTTATATTGTAGCCGTCGGACGTGTAGTATTCTCATGCAATGATTTGGGAATTAAATTATTTTTATTCAGCTATTTATTGCTCTCTTTTGCGCTTATTGGTGTGTCAATTCAACATACACGTAAACATGGGCAATGGCATACATAGACCTTGCATTTATTGTTGAATATCCAGGGTTTCACTGTAAAAAAACAAACAAAAAAAACACACACATGTTACTAACACTGAGGATCCAGCTGAGCTCACAGCGACCAAGTTTGCCTCAAATGAAAATGGTATTGCCTTTGAAGTAGACCATAACCTAGGCTATATGTTCGTTGTTTGGTTGCCTCCCATGGGGCATATGTAACCGTTCAGTGCTAGTTTAAATTCTGTGTGGGCTTTTTGAGGTGAATGACTGGAATGGGAGCACGTTTGTTTAAATACAACGCAAACAACCGTTTCAACAGCACCCTTTGATATGTGCCCAAACGCCTCATCTTACAGGCTGGCTTCCATAGTCCATGAAGTAACAGGTTAACTTAAGGCCGAAAATTATGCCGTTTTCAGCATCTGAGTCATCTGAACACGATTCGTGTATCCTATTTTATTTGTATGCTACTGTGATAAATGTTTTATTTCAACAAACACTGCTCTGTTTCCTATTACTCTTCCTATTTTTGTCGGAGCTCATGTCGTCCAATTTAACGCTTTTGTTATGTGCAAATGATGACAGGAGTGTTACGACACCAGTGCTGACACCACTGGTCACATTGGTGGGCTCCTGTTCTTTTTAAGCCGAATTTTCGACTGGTGAAATGTTTTTGGTTACCAGCAAATCTGGAGAATGCGGACTGTCAGACTGACGTGACCGCATCCCCGCAGAACTGGCGCCAGATGTGCCTTCCGCTGGATCCAGCTCAGCGAAGCGGAACCACGGATGATTGGACACGTAGTACTTCTCAAAAGTGATCACATATCAGTGACTTTAAAATCAGTTAATCAGAGGCTGGGATAGGTTTGTTCGGAGTAGGCTAGGGGCTTCATTGTACGGTGGTCCTGTCGAAGAACTGTTTCTGCAGGGCACTCTGACCGTAGACTGATGACAGTTGATTCTGGAAACATTACAGGCCAGAGGCCAATAAAACGACAAGAGCGTGTTGGCCAAGAGTCTATGAGCGCTGTGGTGTGCAGCGCTGCCAACAGCTTTTTTATGAACCATTGCGGTTAGTCGGTAATGAATGGAGTTTCCCGGGTTCCATTCGTTTCTTAATAGGATCCGATTATTTCGAGTTGTCATATACACCAGTAGTACTGTAGGCTACCGGCCCTGAATAAGAGATGAGATAGAGAAGAAAAGCACACAGAGAAAGAGAGGAACAGAGAGAGAGAGAAAGAAGGAGAGAGAGGGGACGTGAGGGCGTTCCTAGTGTGGCCTGGGTTCTTCCCCCAGCAGACTCTCTGGAGTCAGCGCGCGCCTCTCCCAGACGTTTTATGTTGTAGGCCTCCAAAAAAAGGCAAGAGAAAAGAAGAGAGGGAGAAACCGAAAAGACAAAACCGCCTCAAGCAGACCGACATGGAAACATTTCCCCTCCCAACTCGCCTCCACTCCCGGCCTCCTGCCTCAAGCTATTCTGGTCTCTGAGCCTGGGTAGCCACTTCTTACGCTCACAGTTCAATACTTAAAACATGTATAGGAAGAGTTATCTGTGTATTTAGGCTAAGATTAACAGCAGTAATATACCACGTTATCGTAGTTTTAATTTGATAATGCATGTGCAGGCAAGCAATTGAAACTGGCACCCAGTTGTTGCTGTAGTTGCAAGTAGACTCCCAACTGAACCGAAATAAATATGGAAAGGTATGGCCGCAAGCAAGTCCTATAATATCTCATTTCTCATGTATGCATATGAATACATTAAAAACTCTTAATGACAATTACTGATCCAGGTAAATTGAACATGATGGCAGTCTGTGAGTATGCGGTCAGCATAGCACAATTGATTTCACACGAATTTTGATAAATGAAGAGATAATATTACAAGATTTAGGCTAATAACATGTTAGGCAAATACATAATCAAACACTATTGTACTAGGAATAGCTTTAAAGTATAGCATAATTTATTATGCTTGCAGATCAACAAGCTTGGTCATTTCAAAATGAAATCATCAAAATTCATATTTATTTGCATTCGTTTAGGTCCATATAGGCCTAACTGCTGAATGTCTTCCTTAAGGCCCTTGCACACTGCCCCAACAAATGCCAACAAACACCAACAAACACCAACATTCTAAAGTTGGCAGTTGTTGCCATTTGTCTGTTGGTAGTCTTTAGAATGTTCATAAAACCAACTATCAGTCCACACTGCCCAGACAACAGCAGACAAGACTGACCTTTCTCACCTACCTTTTACAAGGGGGTGAATGATGTAGGCTATGTGTGTGTGTGGTGGTGGTGGTGGTGGTGGGGGGGGGGGGGGGGGGGGGTAATAATGTGTAGGCCTACTGTATGTATGTAGGGGTTGGAGAATTAAGGGGTAGTGTGTGTGTGTGTGTGTGTGTGTGTGTGTGGTGGTGGTGGGGGGGGGTCTTATTTGAGTTTTGGTTTAATATAACATGGATGCAGTGGAGACCTTACAGACTGTAGCCATAGGCCTATAAGGGTTTGGCTCCAAAATGCTACAGTATATCCTCCATTCTAATGCATTTTTCATTTTGTTTACAGAACTGTAATTGGGTAGCCTACAGTAATTGTTATTTAGATGGCTGATGAAACACTTTTTATTTAAACGTAATTTACAAAGACGTTGTAAAACACTAAAAGTTTATATTTTGTCGCTAGCAACCTACATCTGTCCTCTGTCAAATACAGTTGGATTTACAGCTCTGAAGAAACCCATCCATGAGTTAGAGTTATTCAAGGAGTGTGCAAACGTGTGTTTTGTTTCATTTGTCCCTCCTGACAATGAAACACCTAGGACGAATGAAACATACAGCTTAAGCTAAACTTCAATATTTTGACAACATATCATGATTGGAAGCTACTGTACTTAAAATATTTGTTATTTTAGATAGATATCATTTGGCTTATTTTTTATTTTTTCAGCACAATCTTTTAGTGCAGGCCCCTTGGCAGACACATGGGGCCCATATATGCCACGTCTATAGCCAATCTATCTATTTATCTGTCTGTCTATCTCATGCATCAGTCAGGAGCCATAGCATGAAAAATACATGATAAGACTATCAGTGTGTCACAATTGTTTTAATATTGATAATAAGTTAAGAATTTTGATACTTTCTTGATTTGATTTGGGACCCCCACCACACAAGTGGAGATCAAAGACATTACAAGGCATAGGCCTACTTCCCCAAACACACTCATTGAAAAGGTGGCTTCATATCCTATGTTTGTAATTCAAACATTTTGAAATTCATATGAAGCTTACATTAGGCCTATTTATGATCTGTGTAATTAGCTAATTAGACTCACATTTTATAAGATTGTCATATTGACTAGTAGCCTACATTTATCTTTAATGTCAGCTAGGTCTAATTGAGTGCCTGTCACTTTAAAAGAACGTGAGAGTAATTAGGCTTCAGTCATAGTATTTGGCTAGTCTAAAATAGACATAAGTAATGCATAGGAATATGTGGAAGTAATGCTTATGTTTTCTATCTAATTTATGTAGTTTAAATTACAAAAAAACAAAGTGGAAGAAATCAACATAGTTATTGTGGGGTGCTATTACATAGGCCTACAGACTGACGTTGGATACCAAGAAGAAGTGTTGCAATTTAAAAACTGGATCACTCGGGAATGGCTTATAAGAATGCTTCATATCCACGTATTTGGTAAGGTCTGCCGTTTAGGTCTTACAATAAGGTTTGCCATGTGTTGAACGAGGAGCTTCTGAGAGATATTCTAATGGTTGTGGAGATGGAATGTAAATATGATTACATTTCATGTAGGCTAAATTCAAATGTAGCCTAAAGTCAGGTTGATTT
Organism: Sardina pilchardus; assembly: GCF_963854185.1. Taxonomy (NCBI): domain Eukaryota; kingdom Metazoa; phylum Chordata; class Actinopteri; order Clupeiformes; family Clupeidae; genus Sardina; species Sardina pilchardus. The sequence continues at coordinate 10,608,265 of NC_085016.1, forward strand.
TCTCGCTAACGTTTGCTACTGCAAGTAGCCTTAATAGCCTACCATGGGAAAGCCAAAATCATGCTCTGTCAGATGATATGCATGTGCTCAGTGTGATTAGAACTTCGTGAGCAATCCAATAGGCTACAGAAGAAGTGTGCATTTTGCATTTGTCGCCCGTCGCAGAGAATGTTAATGTTACTCTATATGTAGGTAGGGCCAAATCCACGTTGATTTTCTCGCGAACCCTTAATTACAGCAACTAGGCTATAATACCATCGGAAATCTAAGAGCGTGCTCTGGCACTGCCTCCTCCAGCCTCCCCGTAGAAACGCCCAGCAGAGTTTATGTTGAAACCAGATATTTCCCAAACTTGCTCAATATTTCCAATGCAAATAACTAGCCAAGTATGAGTGATGCGCAGGATAAGGGAAATGTGCTCGCGGATTTTTTGCTAGTTGTCACGGGAACGAACTGTTAGAATGTTGCCGTTTGTTGGAAAATGGGCTACATTGGTCCGACTTTCTACAACTTCGCCCGACCCGATTAGACATGTCGAACTCTAACGACTCCATCCAACAAACGCCGACAAACACCAACAAACACAGACGGCCGGCGCACACTGACCCGACTGTTGGTGTTTGTTGGCGTTTGTTGGCGTTTGTCGGCGTTTGTCGGGGCAGTGTGCAAAGGCCTTTAAAGCCACATAGAATCAGATGCCATGTTAAATTCGTTAGACATTACAGTAGGGTATAATAATTTATTTCGGCTATGTTCATGTAGGTTATAGCACCATGTGGTAATAGCTGACTGATAAGTGATGAAAAATGCCTATATATGGCTGGAGGCTGTTACTTTAAATCAATGACCTTCCCTAAAATTAAGATTATAACCACAATTACTCCAAGATAAATAAATAAATAAATAAATAAAAAACAGGTTTCTGTACAATGTTACCCAATATCTATACTAATTCAGATCCTGACGCAGGGCCTTGTTTATAGGCTACCACACATCAACGAGCTCAGTTATGCGCTAATCCAGGGAGATGCAAGAGCAAATCCCGCTCGTTTTCTCCTTTTTTTCCGCCCACATTTTAATTACTTCCGTTCGCCGCGTAATCAGCCGGAATAGTGTAGCTGCAATTTTGGGAGCGAGAAAAAAATGTTCATAATTTTCCCGAGGATTACCAAACCTTCGAGTGCCATTAGTGTGACGAGGGGTAAACATTCATGCTAATAATCTTTGCTTTTTCACTCTTTCTCTCCTCCCAGATAGGCCTATAAAAAGAGACGTGTTTGACGCTCACTACGCAGTCATATTTTGAAACTGAGCAGAACTCACAGTGCCTAACCTTATGGAACAGCTGGATAGAGAAGCGTCCCTCCTCTGGAATAGTGCCTTAACCTCTGAATATATAGGATTCTCAGCGTTCGAAGCCAAATTTATTTACTGAAAAGTAGGTAAGAAACATAAAGCTTGATTTTTACGCATGGCCAGAAATTACTTGTAGCCTATCTATCCTATCTACTCTAGGCCTAAGTGAATTAATTGAGGTAATATTTTGTTTCTCGCTGAAATGCCATCATGTCTATTCCCTCAGGTCAATGGCACTGAGGGAGAGGATGGGAGAAAGTAGACTGAAAGAGGGACAGAGAGCGCGAATCAGCCCATTAATCATTTTTTTAATAGGCTATTCCGCAATTTAGCGATATCGAGATGTTGTCTATAGCCATATAGTAATGTCGTCTTTGTCTTAACTTATAGGGCATTGATTTAGTTTTACATTACTGAAGGGTGCGCTAACATGAAGTAGCAAGCCCCCCCTCACACTGCTAGCACCTGAAAGCAATTTGTCAGAAAAAGCGACAGAAAGAGCCGCACACCTATTTCAGCTTTTAAAACATCGAATTCTGCCTCTCTCTCCATCTCCCCCTCTCTTTTGTTAGACTGAAAGGATTCCCTGACCGGCAGAAAATTGCTCATAATTGTCGTAACGATGGAAAACGCGGGAGAATGAATAAAAGCGAAATGACTGTAATTACGTTTCTATTTAGCGGGTGCTCGCTCGCTTGCTCGCTCACCCGCCATCAGTGGGCCAACCCACGCGCGCTTCTGCAGCTGCACGCGTCTGTGTAGTCTGTCACAGCGGGAAGGAGACAGGCAAGAAGAAAGTGAAAAGGCCATTTTCGAATTGAAGAGCGAATGTGACAAATAATATTAAAACTAATTTTATAGCATTTAGCATTTTAATAGTGAACTGATTATTTCAGCACTTTCAGAGATGTTCATGAAGTAGGCCCTAATAACGCATATAGGTGGTTTTATTAGACATTATGATCTTTAGTAGGCTATAGGCCTATATGCCAAACTGTACGTTTTTATTTATTCATTTGTGTCATCATTATTTGGAAGAAATAAAACACTATTTGATAATAGCTAAATGTCAGGTTGATTTAATTCTGTACAACAAATCATATGCATTAGTCCAAAGCGGAGTGTTGAACGTAAACGGATACAATGTATCATCGAGACCTGAAGAAAATGTGTGATTACAGAATTGGAAAAACCTGCAAAATAAATAGGCCTAGTCAGAAAATGAAACAAAGGCAGCTTGCAGAGATCAATGTTCATTATCTTGGTCAGTCTTCATCACAGCATACACGTTCACTGAGGTAGGCCTTCTTCTCCAGAACATGGAGCAGTCAGGCTTTGTGACAGCACTGAGCCCCTTTCATGATAAATTACAGAAATAAATTATATCTTGTGCTCCATTTTATCCAAAGGTTGAGCTTTTTCACAAATAGCTTTGCCTTAGATGTGAGAATTTGTCCCCTGGCAAAACATGCATTACCTTCCACTGAATGTATCTGGTCCAAAGGAAAGCAAATGTTTTGCTAAATAATTAAGGCCTAAACTATTGCAAGAGAACACAACAGTTTCAAGTGTCACAACCTGTATCAAACCCTTTCCGTTTCTCAATTAGAATCCTAGAAAGTCTCAGACAGTTGGAGCAAATGTATGGCCACACTGTTCAGGTAATGCTCATATCAACTGGGTATGCTGTGTGTCTTCCTGGTGGACTGTCTGGTACCAGTTATTGTACTCCGAGACGTAGGACACCATCGTTGGCTCGGTGGAGTCAGCGTAGGACGTGAGGTAAGAGTTCCACACCGAAGTGGTGGGCAGCGTTGTGGCAGACAGTCCTTGTTCAGCTATTTGCGTTGTTGTGGATTCAATGGTTCCTCGTCCCTGCTTGATGATTTTCTTAAACTTGGACCTTTTGTTCTGAAACCATATTTTAACCTGTGAAAGAAAAGGGACAAGGCACACATTATTACAGGCATGGTCACTATTGTGGTTTTGTTAGACCAAAAAGCAATCAACAAACTAGACCTTCCAATAAACAACGGATTGCCCTGCTTGCAATCGACGACACATTTCCATTGGAGATTAAATTAATTAGTGGATTAGGTAATCTTAACGTGCCTGTGTCTGTGTGATTCCCAATGACGCAGCGAGTTCGGCTCTTTCTGGCAGCGCTAGATACTGCGTCAGCGCGAAGCGTCCGTTGAGCGCTTGTAGCTGCGCGCTGGAGTAGATGGTTCTGGGCCGGCGAATCTTCTTCCCCTTGCCGTTGAAGCGCACCAGTCCGCCGCCCACTATCTCACTTCTCTCTGGCTTTGATCCTACAGGTGGTAACCAAAATGCATGCGCACACTGTGATGAGGTCATTTTGTCCAAGCCTGAGCAAGCATTCTGAAATAATTATCCGTTATTACAGGCTGGATAATGTGGCTTATCAACTTTCGCGTGAAGTCATTACAACAACTAATGTTATGATCATTTCTATCCACGGATGTTTCTCTACTTGTGTGCAACCCGTAGCTGTGTGCTAAGACAATGCTATGAGAGAAGGTGGTATCTCCTTACCTGGTTCGGTTAAACTGGGGGTTTGGACGGCGCCAGTATAAGGCAACGGGCTGAGCTGAGAGCAGGTATATCCCAGTGGATGGGGGACAGAAGATGCGGTTCCGTAAGACATCTCGTGCGCAATGGCCCCGATGGAGAAGTGTGCCACCGGCGACGGTTGTGGGGAGCCGCAGTAATCCATGAGCAGCGATATTGTCTGTCGGGAGTTTCTGTTCCTATGACATCCTTCTCATTCCAACTTGGACCTCGTGTTGTCTTCTGTTGTGCATTTTCAAAGGGGCAAAAGAATGATTTCGCGGAGCCACCTATTTTTTCCCCTTCAAGCGTTCTCAGTAAAGAATAACAAAAAGCGAACTTTTTTGCCCAACCTTACAGTAAAATGTCTTGAAGCGATTGCTTTGCATCACGGCGAGCAGTGTATTCGACGTGATCTGATTGGCTTGCTGTACATAGGAGATGCTGCCATTGGTTGTGAAATTCAGTCTGTGGTCTGAAAATTGTGCGTATTTACCGCGAATCTATATATTCAGACCTGTTCAGATGATAATGGAGTGGGCAGATGTAATAACTAAATAAAAGGTGTTTAAGATGTGACATTAAAATATTGCCGTGATTTTTTAAATTATGACTTCATTTAGATATGTTCACATCATGAGAATGTGTACAATTTCTTTGTTAAATCAAAGATCCCAGATGATGCAGTGTTCTTTAAGCTTTACTAAACATCAGTCGGTGTGGACAAGAGGTGTAACATAGCAGGTACATTCACAGACCCTTAGTTGATCGTAATATGGTTAATTATGCAGAAATCAGATTCAGTGGACCACCGCTGTTTCATTAGCATATCATGAGCGACGGATTTGCATGTCAAATGCCTAATTGACCGGATACTTAAACTGTTAATTGCTTACAATTGTAAAGTCGTCATTACAAATATTTCTTCAGATTCGAGTCTACCTGCTGTAGTAGAAGGCAAGGCAAGGCAAGGCAACCAAGAACATGCAAGGTGTGCGACTAATTAAGATTTATAGAACTAGGCAGTGATACAAATAGTCCAGTCATCTCCGCAATACAAATAATTAAAAACTAAAACGTTGAAAAGCACTGAGGATATGTATAAAATGTTTGAAATACATTTTAGTCATTTGAAGTAGATGAAATAGATAACCAGGCCACGAGCCATATAGTAAGTCCCATAATGTAACGACAGCATAACTCAGTTGATTGAGACATTAAACAAAAAAAAAAAATCTATCATTTTGTTTCGTTTCGAAAAACGCATAGCCCCAGACCATGCCAGCATGGCATAAAATCGTTAACATTATCTCAGGGAGACGCTGGACTGTCCTCGCTTGATGATATTAGACGTGGCTCATACAGCAAGCGCACATCACATAGAGAATCTCTATCACAACACATCCAGCTCGTTAGCCTGTATATCCCGCCAGTCAGATGCTCATAACGGTATTACCTCTGCAGTAACCTCATCAGACGGGCAGACACGGAGAAAAATGCATTCCGCTAATTGGATGTAACGAGATTTAGGATGGTCAAGGCAGGCCGAGGGAATGGTAAAAATTAAACCTTGGTGGAATCACCGAGCAACTGAAGGGAAATTAAATAAATCAATTATGTTTAAACTTAAATAATTCACTCCAGACAAAATTATTCTCTCCTGATTTCACTTAGTATGGTAGAAGCTGTGACATTAAAAATGAAGAGCCTCTAAAACCAAATTTTCCAGAAATATGAATTTTGAAAATCTCAATTTCAACATACATACCCTCAGTACCATTTCATATTAACCTTTAGTTACAGTGAAATGCAGAGATATGGTGGGAGATAACAAATGACAGTAGGCTAGGCTTTGTAAAGAAAGACAAAACTTTACTTAAATAACACTTACTCTCACATTGCAGGCTTACAAGGAAGAGTGCAGCTCAGTGTCCCTGTGTAGTGTTTTAGAAACAATGTCTCTAAGTCATCCTGACACATTTGTGATGCGCTCTAGGAAAACCCTTCACACGGTGCACTCAAATATTCTTGATTATTGCTCCGTTTCAACCCTCTCTGGCAATTTTTTTTTTCCAATTTAAGATTCTGATACCATCCTGGCAACATTCTGGAACCTGTCCCCTGGCAAAAGCTAGGATACTCGCAAGGATGGTATCAGAATCATAAGTTGGTAAATTGCACCACATGAAGGGTTTTCCCAGATCACATCGCATATATTGTACAAATACACACACACACACACACACACGCACACACACACACGCAAATAGAAAAACATACAAGAAACACACACACGTACGCACACATACACACATCAATATTCTTCGGGGAGCTTGGTGAGAATTTCAACACCATCAGAAGTGATGACGACAGTGTGCTCAAACTGGGCTGATCTGAGGACGCACACATGCACACACGCGCACACACACACACACACACACACACACACACACACACACACACACACACACACACACACACACAGAGAGAAAGAGAGAGAGCAACATGATCAGACTGAGTCTCAAGTCCTGCTGGATACCAGCTCAAGCTGTGCATGCTCTCGAGCTGGCGGGAATGGTCTCATCGTCTCTCCCGCCGCCCCCCCTCCTCCTCTCTCCCTCATAACCACTTAATACAATTACCTCAGAAGCGCTCACCTCTGCACATTTCCCAATGACCCTTAGATGCTGGCGTCTAAACTGATAAAAACCCATCCCCTACCAGGAGGACACTACACCCTCCCCCCCCCCCCCCCCCCTCCAGCCCCCATCTCTTGCTTCTGCCTCACCCCTTTTTCTGTCTTTCACTCAAACGCACACGAACACACACACACACACACACACACACACACACACACACACACACACACACACACACACACACACACACACACACACACACACACACACACACACACACACACACACACACACACACACACGCACACACAGACACACACGCACTCAGAAACAGACACACACACACACACACACACATAGAGAGAAACAGACACACACACTCATATTCCACCAGCACCACACAGTGTGTGTCGGCTGCCTAATTACGCAACATCTCAACTTCTGCCTCACCACTTCAGTCTTCTCTAGCACCCTCGGCAATGAGAGCCGTCATAATCAGTGGGGCTGCAGGTCGAGAACTAATAACGCCACCTGACCCGGCCCTCATGCATTCCCATTCAAAGCTAATGCTAAACTAGCGCAGCAGGGGCCTCCTCTGATTAATAGTCATAGAATATGATTACAGACTACTACAGGTGTGGGCCTATTACAGCGCTCTCCACGTTTATTGAGACCCCCCTGGTGAAGTTGAGTAAAGAGAGGAATTTTAAAAAATCATCTTCTGGGAATTTATCCTTAATCTCGTAATGAAATAATTTTGGAAAAATCCCAAACTGATGGGAAGCAAATGTATTCCGAGAAAGAACAATGCATCATAAAGAAACACTTATTTTTTTATACAAAAAACACATGTGCCATTATTGGAACCCCCTCCATTTAGTACACTGTAAAGCCTCCCTTAACCAATAAAAGACTCTCTTAGCCTTCTCCTTTGACATGTCATAAAGTCGGAGATTTGAGTATTTCTCCTACGGAACCTCTCCAGATCATCCATCCTCTCTTCTGCATTCTCCTCTTTAGCTCACTCCATTGGTTTTCTGTGCAGTAATCTTGGCTTGATTATTCTGTGTTCAGTAAACCATTTCTGTGATGATCTGGACATCTATCTGGACACTATATTTTGGTTGGAGTCTTTGCAGAGACAGACGCATTTTGATTTTAAAATAGGCAGGTATTTCATGAAGTTCATCATATTATGTCCATACCTAGGGCAGCTCCACATCATCAATGACCCGCCCATGCCTACTGAGATTTAGATGCCTACTGGTTAGGGCTTCGGGCTTGTAGCCAGAGGGTTGCCGGGTCGATCCCTGACCGGTAGGAAAAATGTGGGTGGGGGAAGTGGTTGAGCACTACTCTCCTATGCCTACACACCCAGCCACCCTTGAGCAAGGCACCTAACCCCTCCCTGATCCCTGAGCGCCGCTGTAGCAAGGCAGCTCACTGCTCCGGGTTAGTGTGCGTTTCACCTCACTGTGTGCTTTGTATGTTCACTGATTCACAGATGGGATAAATGCAGAGACCAAATTCCTTGCATATGCCTATAGAAACCTGATTTACCTTTACATGTTACCAATCAGTAGACATAGGGCTCTTTTTATTATAGTAATTTCTGTACAAATCAAACCCATAATAAATGCTTCTTGCCAAGGAGCTTGAATTTCATTCCATCTGACCGTAGAACATGAAGTTCCAACAGCATTTTTGCAACTCCAGCCTTTTACATTTGTAAGTAAATGACAAGAAAGGCTTTTTTTCCTGGTATGTCTTGAATATTAATTTGGCTTTTTTCCTGGTATGTCTTTTTGGTATTAATTTGGTAGCCACTGCTGAAAGTTTCTGTGAAGCCTTTGGGAAATCAATCATGATACTTTTTTGGATTGTTTACTTTCTTGTGTTTTCTATGATGAAGAATGACTAGGATATTTGACCTCTGTGTCACATTAGTTTTCATATTTTAGTGAATCAGGAAGTCATGGAGTACTACTCGGAAGTCCATAGACACCCGGATTCACTTTAAAAGCTTGAATACAAATTGAACGATTAAGTTGCTTTAGAATGTTTTCTAGGGCACATGTGTTTTATGAAGTGTTTTATGAATTTGCTCCCCTTACCTTAGAATCAAATCATGATTTTGATATTCTTCATTTTTACTTAGCTTGACCAGGGGTGGCAATACAAGTGGAGAGCACTGTATGGGATTCTATCAGGTGTATGTATTAGAGGATTAATAATAATATGATAGCCAAGAGGAATACAGAGGCACTGATATATGATAACATAGATATATAGGGTGGTACCTTTTATCATCCACAGAGACGGCAGTCCACTTGTCCTTAAGGATGTGGAATTCAGCAGATCCCTCCATTAGGATTGGTTCTAAAGGAAAGAGGAAGGAACATAAACATACATAAACAGACAAAACATACACAACACACACACACACCTGCAACAGGGACACCAAAAGACAGCTATCATTGTACGCATTCATGTATGACACATATGCACCTATGACAAGGTCAGCGGACAGATTATCCTTTTTCACACTCATGCACACCACAATCATACAGTCACTGACCTATAGTGAAGGCCATGCCCTCGTCCATCTGCAAGTCATTGTCATTGGCTGTGGAGAGGAGAGGAGAACCACATGTGAGTAACAGCAGTAAGCGGTAGAGGATTCACCTGCATGTTTCTTCGGTATGCAACACATTATAGCACTATTATCCATTACTGGGATAATCTATGTCATTTTAGCTGTTAGTAAAAGCTGTTTTTATAAACTGAGAATGATAATATATGGTTTAGATGCAGGGATCCCAGTGTACAATCACTATAGAGTACACATAGTAAATTATCTGAAGAAATCAGTTCATTTCAGTTCACTGAATAAATAATAGGGCATAAGAATTACAGTTATAAACAAATGTTTATCAAACGATTCTTACTTTTTTGACATAATAAAGTCTAAGATTGCAAAAGAACACCCAGTCAGAAATCTTTTTAGGAGAAAAAAAAAAACAGATTACATAAAATGTTACCCATGAAAAGGTAAACAATTCCTATTCCTAGACAGAGCAATGTGTAAAGTCATGACAATTGGATTCAAAACATTTGATAGCATCTGCCTCACCATGATGCCAGATCTCTGGGTGTCCGTGGAAATACGACCCGATTCCATGCCCAATGAAGTAGGGACATACGCTGAACCCATGGGTATAAGCGATCTCACTGCAGTATTGGGGAAAACAGAAAAGGAACAAAAACATTTAACATTTATCCACACAATCATAGTGTGCTTAATTACACACTGAACCATCTGGTATTGTAGGCTACTGTTCACACCATAGTGCTCTTCAACAGCACATACTATAGTTCTATAATATTAAGATCAAATAATCAGTTCAGTATGTACCCTACTATTTTACTATTTAAACGTACACCTTGATAAGTATGTGATTTGTTTGTGTTTACAGAGCTGATCATTTTAGATTTAGGTCTAGACAGAAATATTTGTAAACAGAAGAAAAGAAAATACTCCAATAATCCAATATTCCATACAGCACAGAAACAGCCAACATGTATAATTTCACATGAGCAGAGATGGTAAAATATCAACATTTCAGCTGTCCAGCAGGCAGGCTAAGGGTAATCACTATAGCAACGGAGGGCAGCTGCTCTATTCACTCCTCTCTAAATGAGCAATTACAAACACGCTGAGCCTCTCCCACTGAGACACATGTATTTTAGGCCTCATATTATGACAAAGAAAACCAGTTTATTTCTTAAGTGGGAGAGTGTGTGTTTTAGAAGGGAAGTGTGTGTGTGTGTGTGTGTGTGTGTGTGTGTGAGAGAGAGAGAGAGAGAGAGAGAGAGAGAGAGAGAGAGTTTGTGTGTTGTGTGTGTGTGTGTGTGTGTGTGTGAGTGAGAGAGAGAGAGAGCGAGAGAGTTTGTGTGTGTGTGTGTGTGTGTGTGTGTGTGTGTGTGTAAGAGAGATAGAGTTTGAGTGTGTGTGTGTGTGTGTGTGTGTGAGAGAGAGAGAGAGAGAGAGAGTTTGTGTGTTTGTGTGTGTGTGTGTGTGTTGTGTGTGGTGTGTGTGTGTGTTGGAAACAGAGGGGGAGAGGGAAAGAGAGTATTTTCATGTCTGATTCACCCGTTCGTACCAAATGTGTATGCACACTTGTATCTGAGTTCGCATGTACACTCCAAGAGAGACTCAAGACACTAACAACATAGTCTGTCATTATCTCTATAACTATAAATATTCATCTCTCTGAGAGGTGGCTGTGGACAGAGGGGAAGTCACTATGGTCAGTACTCAGCCCCGCACTCAACACACTCCAACACACAGCTCACCCACTCTCTGTAGTACTTTGTATCCCACCACTCAACACACACACACACACACACACACACACAACACACACACACACACACACACACACACACACACACACACACACACACACACACACACACACACACACACACACACACACACACACACACACACAGAGAAAGTGAAAGAGAGAGAAAGAAGAGAGAGAAAGAGAGAGGGCTCAGCAGCTCAGCAGCACTCTTGTGGTGACCCACACTCTCCCTCACTCTGTCCAACAGCCCTCCTCAAGCTACTGGAGATCTTCCACCCTCTCCTCTCAGTTCACCACTTTCATCTCCCTCCTCCTCTTTCTCCATGTCCCCCTCTCCCTCCTCCCACATCCCTCCAACTTCTCTCCTCCTCCCTCCTCTTCTACATCCCTCTCTCTCTCTCTTTTTCTCCATCCCTCTCTTTTCCTCTCCTCTCTTCTCCACCCCCTTCTCTCCTTCTCTTGGTTTAATTGCAGAGCCTCTGAGGCCAAACTCTGTGGACTAGAGAGGAGGGTGTGACTTAAAGAGACAGGGTCCCTCGGTGTGTAATGTGCAGTCTGAAGTACTTCTACATGTCAGAAGGGCACTCAGAGAACGCAGACCTCCACCAAGACCCCATGGTTCTAGGTATCGTGGCCTATGAGGGTCAAATAGAAGTTCATGCACTCTGGAATCTCGCAGTGATTCCTTCTGCCATAATATCATGAAGTATCACAGAAAGATGATGGAGAGATATGTTTGGGGAGGTAAAAGAACCTTTCACCAAACTTTAAAGCTTTTTTTTTTTTACAGAAACACAATTCATCTAAGGTGTTTTTTTGGGGGGTGAATGTTTAGCTTCACTGACATTTGATTACACAGATAAAATAAATATGCATACGATGTTTGTCATCTGTTTTTTACACTAAAACATTTAAACATCTGTAAGAAACTCATACTGGTATAGGAGTATTTCAGACTTATGCCATAAATACATATTTCTCAAGGATGTCTGAAGACTTTCAAAAACAAAAAGATGAGCCAAATAGCAGAAGCACAACTGGGCCACATTGGATCTCTTTCAAAAAACTGAGACTCTCAAGGATGTGGACAAACAATAAGGAGAGGCCCATGATACGTTCTTCACATATTTTGAGCTTCATCTTCTTAAGAAGTTGGATTAACCAAAGGTTTGTAGCTATGTTTGGAAAAAGAGATTGGAAACAATCTTGTTGGGGGAAAAAAAAGATTGAAAACAACCTCACGACCACACACACGCTGACACTTCCATATTTTTGTCTCTCTCTCTACTATGGTCTCCATTTGTGGAAATGGGTTGAGAGAAACCTTTCGCAGGAAATTAAATAAAGGGTGTGGTATATCAAACCGGTGAAAAACTGTGACTTAAACTTGGGCCCCATCTAGATTTAGTAAAGTATACTGTATATGGTTAACCTTTAAAGTACAGCCATTAAACAGAAAATAAACTATTAAGCAGTGTTTTAATAAACACATTATGGGAAGTGTGAACTTAATATAAATGTTTGTATATTCTTCTGAAATACTGTAAAGTCGCTATAAAAACTAATCAGTTTGGAGGTGATTTTTACTATAATGGTAAAAAGGTTAAATAGCGTGGAGTTTAGGAGGTGTTAAAAAATGCAGTGGACAAACAAAGGACCAACCACAGTGACGCAACAGAGGACTTTTACAGGCATCGCACACGGCAGCAATATAACACAAGATGGACCACATAGTGGCGCATAACATGACCACTACATGGTGGTGCCACCTACTATGGTGGGGGAAAAAGTACACAAAACGTTCGCACGACAATTTATGTATTCTAAAGCGACACACATCCACATATTCACTATAAGGTCACAAAACTACCACATGAAACATCAGGTACCAAGTTTCACACCTGATATGATGTAAAGTCCGCCGGTCAGAACAGGAAAATTGATCTTTTCAGGAGGAGGAAAGACCATTAGATTGCACGTCGTCAGGGCACTGTGTGTCCAGTTGGGATTGATCTTATTACACTGATCATTTTGCTTTACATAATATTCCTTTAAGGAGGAAATGGGTCTGGGTTCTTATAGGATAGAAACATAGGATTATTATCTGAAGGCAAAAATATGTATGAGCCCAACACAAAATGTAGATTATTGACATTTATAACCGGATATGGGCCTAGCGGCGATGACAATAAAAAAAATCCAGAAAATCCTCTCCTTCACTCCGGGTTCTTTGTGCATTTGAACTATTAAGCCTACTTTGGGGCAATCAAGATGCAAGTATTTGTGTAACTAAAAAAAAAGCCAATTGTGATGCAAATGAGGGTTGTAGGGAGCACGGTGTCTTTGTGGCGACCTTGTGGCTTGGTGGAGATGAATTGGACGTGCTCGGCGATGAGACGAGTGCCTGCATGTTGACAGGCAGAGACAGGGAGATATGCAGAGCACTGCACTCTCCTCCCTATAGGGAGCACGCTCTTCCATGCCGAGAGGCAGCTACCCTATAATTTTCACCTCCTAAAGACAGACAGAAACGCACGCACACACACACACACACTCTTACAGGCACACACACACACACACAGGCACACACACACACACACACACAAGCACAGACACACAGACACACACACACACACAGAAGCAGAACACAGGCATAACCACAAGCACATACACAGTTGAGGACAGGAGCAGGAACACACACACACACACACATATACACACACACACACACACACACACACAAAACCACCTTCAAAACTACCCTGTAATTTAGATGGAGAATGGAAAGCCCAGTGCACCCTGGGTAGCTGCTGCTGTTCGTGTGCTAGTAGGAGTGTGAGTTTGTGGGTTCCTGTGTGTGTGTGTGTACGTGTGTTTGTGTGTGTGTGTGTGTGTGTGTGTGAGAGAGAGAGAGAGAGACAGAGAGAGAGAGAAAGAGAGAGAAAGAGAGAGAGTGTGTGTGGTGCATTAACAGTCTGAAAGCAGATTCGGCACATTATTACACCTCTGGATGGACTGAGTGTAGAAAAAAGACAAAGAGATGAAAGAAGCGGAGAAAGAGAGACAGGATTATTCCCTCCTCTGGAGACGTAATGGCTGTGCCTGCACACTCACCCAGCAGCACAATGCCTGTTTAGATGCCTTTTTAAGTCAAGCGCCGGCGCATCCACAAAATTCACTCACCTTTTTCTGTTTACCTTGTAATCACCCTCTCTCTCACATGGATACGCACACACCCTCTCTGCCTCCTTCACACACTCACTCTCACACACACACACTCGCGCGCACACACACACGCGCTCGCGTGCACACACACACACACACACACACACACACACACACGACTGAAACACCCATTTCAATTTCATGGGGCTTTTACACACCACTGTGAAACTCTCAGGATTTACCATCCCAAACTTCCATATCTTCAAAGAGGCTTTGAACAGCGTGCCATCTTAGTTGGAGTTTAAGCTCTGCCATTGCCTGGATGACACGGCCATTTACACAATACAATACAATGCACGTTGCATTAGGCTAAAACAGTGATTGAACTTGCAGATAATTTAGATCATTTTGGATACATCTACTCTGCCACAGCAATAACACCTCTAAAACACTGCCTTGCTGCGTCACCTAGAAGGACGTCGAAATGTGCTATGAACCTTGTGGAGGAATATTCCTTATGTGTAAGGGACATGTCTTTGTGTGTGTTGATGTCGACATTCTTTTCAAGGGATGCCAGTTCACGTTGGACTTTCAAACGTTGAGAACTTGAGTGCGAAGATGCCTCCAGAACACACATAAAACACACACACACACACACACACAAACCTGATTGTGTTGCCGATGACACAGAGGGGTTGACCAGGGCGACAGGCGGCGATGGCCTCGTCGCGGCAAAGTCTCGCCACATCTACCAGCTTCCTCCCGACCTCATCCACAGAACCAACCAGAAAGGTCTCTGAGGTATCACCATGGTAACCCTCCAGGTAAACCTAACATACAGCGAGATACTCTATAGAACAGCGGCTTTTGTATGTGTGAGCATATGTGTAAATGAATGAAATTTTCAATCTGTACCTGTATATTATGTAGGTCTATGTACTATTATTGTGCTCATGTGTTGTGTTAGCATAGATTTTTAGCAGGAACTCACAGTCACATCGATGTTGATGATATCGCCATCTTGAAGCCGACGGCTGCAGGATGAAAAAATATAAGACAAAATGACTGCCAAAGACATACAAGACCACCCCAACATACAGTAAATTGTCAACAGTACAATTGTTGTTTTTTTTCAGAGTCTAGAGATTATGCCATAATGTCAATGTACTGTCTGTTAAATCTTTATAAATATAAAAAAATATATAATACATACAAGACATACTGTAAAGAGGTTTACCTTATTGTGAAAGGAGGTGTCTATAAAAACACACAGACAATCATACACACATACACACACATACACACACACACACCTGTCTGGTATGCCGTGACACACCACGTTGTTGACGGAGGTGCAGACAGACTTTGGGAAACCCCCATAGTTCAGTGGGGAGGGGTAGGCATTGTGGCGGATCGCTTCCTGATGGACTATGAAGTCTATCTCATCTGTCGTCATGCCAACCTAGAGGAAGGGGTAAACAACATAAATGTTGACTCAACGCACAAACAAAAAACAAAACTCACCAACATTTGTGGAGTGTAACATATACACATTAGAGCACATACAGTACGCACAAACGCTCACACACACACACTCAAACACACACCCCTCTATTACCTTGAGACTTCTTCCGGCTAGCAGCAGTATCTGTCTGGCAAGTTGGCAAGCCCTCTTTAGACCCTCAATCTGCTCCTCATCCTTAATCTCGATGTAGCCTGGCCAATCAGGAACAGAACTGGAAGACACATAGTCAGGTCTCTGGATGTGCTAGAGTCCAGGAAAGAGAAAGGAGGAGAGGAGAGGAACGGATGACTGAGAGAGAGAAACATATACTGTATGCTGCCGTTCTTAACACTATCAAAGTATCAAGAGGTCATGACCACACTTCAAAAGCACTTCAGTCTCTTCGAAAGCTGTTACCATAGTTTCCTTTCCGTTTTATTTTCCTTCATCTGAAGGAAGGATATTGGAAAAAGAGATGGGAAAAAGGACATTGAGGGGAGAATATGGACAAAAATGGAAAAACTTCAAATTTCAACAGACAAGGCGGAAAGTAAAAACATGGGCCCTCCAGATGAGAGACCGATGCCACTATATCTGTCCTGGTTTTACTTTGTTCTGGCTTTTAGGACAGTCTAGTTAAAACAAATAAACGAACAAAATAAAACAGAATGTAGTCTAAAGTATATGACGACTTGGGATTCTCTGTGTGTACAGTATATGGTGTGGAAGAAGATGAGAGGAGGAGAGGCCTGTAACTGTCCAATGATTTAACATCCTTTCCTGTGATCACACAACACACACACACACACACACACACACACACACACACACACACACACACACACACACACACACACACACACACACACACACAGTTATAACAGAGTGCTTAGAATATGAGACATCTGAAGAGGACTCATCACACAGAATCATAAACTATGGGCTTTAGGACCATCCATTACTTATCAGCCTCAGTCCCTTTCTTCTTCAAAGCTTTCCTATTTATGCAATTCACGTTTACATTACGTTCACATTTAGTTTAGGGAACACATGTTAGAATACATAACTAATATGGGCATGAATTAGTGCTCAATAAGGTTTGTATCAAGTGTGATTATTACACATTTATTAGGTCTTTATTCAACAACTTCTTGTTCTTACTAAATAGAAATACAATAGTGATTTATTCTTCGTTTCACAATTTATAATTCAAACTATTCAAACTATTTAAAAAAACATCCAATCACAAAACAAATCTACCATCAGTTAGCCACACTTAGGGATCATGATAGCATGTCCTATTCACTCAGAGGACCAGCCTATCACATGCATATCCACAAATACAACGCTGAATCTACCATCTAATCTCATTTTTTCCATATTGGTAAAACTGAGCAAAACTGGACATACAGTACTCCTCTAGGTCGATCCATAATGGCAGACCTACAGTAGACACTGCCCTTTGAGTCATATAATAGCACTTGGGAGTGGGAGGTGCTGCTTGTGGGAAAAAGACCCTCAGCTGGATGGCGAATTAAGAGTCATTACTTTGGGCACGACGTAGGGGGGTCGGACCACAGCGGGGCGCACCACATTGTGGGAGTGGTGCCACTTCCTCCAGAAGAAGCAGCGGTGAGGGGGACGCTGAAGGCCAGCTGGGCACTGTTGGGGGCATGGTGGGCATATCCGGCTCCATGCCACCCTCTGGAGTAACGCAGGCCAACCTGCAGTGGGCACAGACGCAAGTGGAGATAAGGTCTAAGGCTATATTCACATGTATTCTAATTTCTTTTTTTTTTTAAAAGGAGTTGGCACACTTCTTGAATCTTTCCTTTCTTTTGTTTTATTTTTGTCATGCTTGGTTTAGAAGAATGTTTAAACACTTCGGTTCTCTTCAGAAGGGTCGAAATGTTATTCCAAGCCAAGAATGATAATATCATAAGCATGACAAAATAAAACAAAAGAAAGGGAAGAATCAAGAAGAGTGAAGAATCCTTTTAAAATAATATTCTACCACATTTTCATGACTTCTACTAGCTGCACATTCACACACATACCACACACACAAGCGAGCAAGCAGGCAAGTAGGCAAAAAATATTTTTCGCATTTGTGCCTACATTTAAAGACATACGGCATAAGCACATTTGAGTAGATACTTGTAGGAATTTACATACTTGTTACACATTGCACTTGCATTGTCAATATACATTAAATGTGTCATGCCAATTACGCTTTTGAAAAACAAATATACAAATTGAGACTGGGTATGGAGTGTTTGGCTACATTCACATAAGTGACTCTTCAAAGCGAAATCAGTCGCTTTGCGCACAACGTTATTTTGAGAAAATCCATAATAAACAAATGTTGAATTTCACTTTTCCGCATAATTCGACAGTATACAGTCTACAGTTTCACATCGTGAACTAATTTCACGGAAAAACATACGTCTTGACTGTTAAACACAGCGAAGATTCAACACGTTGCAGTCATTGCCGTTGTCCACTTTGCTTAAAAAGGTGATTTTCTTCTGGCATATCGTGACAGGAGAACCATGTCAGCTTTGGATGCGGTTATTTTAGCGATAGTTTGTGTAATACCCTCGATATACATATCGTTGGAAAGCTTAGTTTATGCCGTTCACGTGAGCACAATAACTTCATTTTGTACATTTTACCGAAACGACTGGTTTCGCTTTGCAGGGTCACATAAGAGAGAGAAGGGGATGGTCTGCACACAGTAGGCCTATAATGGCTCCAAATAACTTTATTTATTCACTAAAGAGGCAACGTTTCGATCAACAGATCTTCATCATCTTCTACATTCACATAATACACAGACAGAGATCAACCCCAAGACAAACCATGTTCACTCTGGAGTAAGTCTGACCAACCTAAAGCAGACTGAGCTAAAAACATGGCACTTCAGGGTTCAATCTCTACAGCACTATAGAGCCAATACTGTATCTATCTGGGTGTGCATGTGTGTGTGTGTGTGTGTGTGTGTGTGTGTGTGTGGCGCGCTTTACAGCATTGAATGTATCTCGGCAGCAGAGTGCCCTCTACAGCAAATCACCATCAACATGCAGTTGCGCACAAGCACTCACGAGCTCACTGCACTCTGACTTGAACCAAAATCATTTAGGCTTTTTTCACGCAATCACATTTCACACAAGGATACACGGATACAAGGAGGTTTATTTGTCACATGCATATCATTACTAAAGTAATGAATGCAGTGAAATTTGTCAATGGCATGCTGATGCCTAAGTGTAATGCCTGAAACCCACATCAGGTTATCACAATTGGGTTTCTGAAATAGACTCGTGCTGCCTGGGCAAAAACAGGAATGTGATTTACCCTATACATTGGTATGACACATCAGAGAAATGGCACGAGGTAGAGAGAAGGAGAGGCGGAGGGTGGAGAGGGAGGCGGGGGACAGGGGAGGAGAGCGGAGGGAAAGAACAGAGGAAGAATATGCTGGTGGGCTGACAAACAGCTGTTGAGGCTTTGGCAAAGGAAATTGTTTGTGTAGGTGTCTCCAATCCTGTCTCTCTCTCTCTCTCTCTCTCTCTCTCTCTCTCCCTCTATCTCTGTGTTTGTGTGTGTGTGTGTGTGTGTGTGTGTGTATGTTGGTGTGACCATGTATGTGGGGTGGTGGAATGTGTATCCATGTAGAGGGTGGTGCTGCAATCTGAGATGAGGATGTGGTCAAGTGTGTGTGTGTGTGTGTGTGTGTGTGTATTAGGCTGAACATCCAGAGAGAAGGTTAGCCTACCAAGGTATGTGTGCGTGCATAGGCCATCTGACATCTCTGCCTCCTACTGCCTAATATCAAACATGATGCCAACATTTCTCCACGTGTTCTAATGTGGCCCCACTAAACACAAACAAACACACACACGCTGCATTCTGCACTAGCTTCGTGTCATGCGCTGAGAAGGGGCAAGGGGCTGTAAAAATAGAAAGAACACCGAGTTCTCTTGGTGGTATATGCTCATACGTTGGCCTAGCCTTGTCGGTCAATAACTAATCGGCAACCGAAATGCAAATCAATCACTTTCAGGTCAATGACAACTTCTGTGCTTATGTAAATCCAAAGAGTTTGTTCAATGATGTTCACTGGAATCTAAAAAGTAAGGCTAGGCTGTATCGAGGCTATGACAAACGCAACAAATCTCAGTTTTATTTAACCGTGATTGCTTAGATCTACTAGGCACCAGCTTTTGCCAGTAAAAATACACAAATGTGCAGTTTAAATGAGCAACCCGGGGTCCAGCTCTTACCTGATCTACAAGACCACTTCGCGGCAATGGGTGCCGCCATGATGTTTGCAATAAGACTAGATCACGTGACCAGTGTATTTCTTGCTTAGAACGCCACCTGCCTACACAAGAGGCAATGACAGTTCAAATTCCAACATAGATTATC
This sequence comes from Sardina pilchardus, assembly GCF_963854185.1. Taxonomy (NCBI): domain Eukaryota; kingdom Metazoa; phylum Chordata; class Actinopteri; order Clupeiformes; family Clupeidae; genus Sardina; species Sardina pilchardus. The sequence continues at coordinate 10,628,301 of NC_085016.1, forward strand.
ACATGGAATTTTCATTGCACATTTGTCATTTTTCTTATCTCTTTCATTTCTTTATCATGAATGCCACCGGCATTTAGGGCAAGATGATAGAGGGCAACTTCAGTGGGTGACAGTTGAGTTCAGCAAAGTTCCATGCAGCCAATTTACCTATAATAAAATACCTTTATTTCATTCAGCTCTTTGGTCAATGTGAACTGTTGTAAATGTGCTTTATAAATAAATATGACTTACTTACTTACTTACTTACTTACTTACTTAAAAAGCATGTTTAAAAATGTCAATAAACACAATATCCTAGCCTACCTAAAGCCAGAATTGGCATAACAATGCATGCCGCATATTATTCACAAAATTATTGTATTTATTGTACAGTATTGTACAGGCTGCTGCCATCTATCAGTTTATTTTTGCATGCCTTTTATTAAAACCTATTTTTCAGGACCCAGGACCAAATGTTCATCTATAACTGAACCCCATGCTCTAGAGAGGACTCTCTTCAGTTGAGTCTGACGGTTGAGTGCGATACATTTGCAAGTTTGTGACCACACTTCTAGACTTCTAGACCACTTTTCACTTTTATGAAAAACGGACTAGCCTATACTGCTCTCCGCTTCCAAAATAGACCCAATATAGTGTTCAGCTCCGAGTTTAATGGTTGCACACGAGCCAAACTGTGGGTGTTCTGGCTTAGCTCATCTTCCCAAGTTTTCTTTCTTTGTCTAAAATGCACTACCACCACCACCACCACCACCACCACCACTCTTTTTTACTGTTACATGAAAAAAAAAACACACACTTAAAATCAGCCATCTAAAAACAAAAGGAATAGGGCGAGCGAGTGGCAGACAGAGAGAAACAGAGTGAGGGAGAAGAGGCACAGAGTTGAAGGACAAAGGAGTATTCCCTCCTCCACTGTAGGACAAAATAAACAGTAATTAAATTGGGCTGGGCTGGTAATCGGCCACAAGTCTCCCTGTGGCAGCCACTACAGGCCCAGCCGAAATCAGCGTGGGAAACCAACGAGTCCCTCAGCAGGGGCGCAGGCAAGTAACACGCAAACAACTGCATCATGTACATACAGTACTAAATACACACACACACACACACACACACACACACACACACAGAGACACACACACACACACACACAGAGACACACACACACACACACACACACACACACACACACACACACACACACACACACACACACACACACACACTCACACACACACAAACACACACACATCTTTTTCTGTCCAGGTGGAGACAAATATTCAATAAGATGACCTGAAAAGACTGTGTCCACAGTGTGTGTGATACTATAATGTTATCGTGGATTTACTTTACATATGGGAATAATTATTACAATGCAACCATCTGTTGAGCATATCAGAGGAAAAATCTGACTACATGCAAAAACAGTTCAGTTGTTATAGAATTTGAGCCCTGGTCCCTGGATGTTTTAAATGGTGTAATCCAATGTCACTGCATGATGTGTCTAACATCATGGTGAGTATTGAATTCAATCTTGGATGCTAAGAGCACTCTTTTTTTTAACTTGCTAAACAGACTTGTCTTCATTTACAAGTGTAGAACCTCTTCACCAATGGCAGGCCCCAGTTAGTTGATATGTTAAAGGAGCGCATGCACAGCATACACACAAACACACACACACACACACACACACACACACACGCACACACGCACGCACGCACGCACACACACACACACACACAGTGTGTGACACTGAGAGAAAGAGAGAGAAAAAGAGAAAGACTACCACACAAATAAACACACACACACACACACACAGACAGTGTGAGAGTGAGAGAGAAAGAGAAAGACACTCACACACACACACACACACACACACACACACAGACAGTGTGAGAGTGAGAGAGAGAGAAAAAGAGAGAGAGAGAAAGAGAAAGACACTCACACAAATAAACACACACACACACACACACACACACACACACACACACACACACACACACACACAGGGAGGCTTAACATTGCATAAATGGTTCAGGCTTGTGGCTGTGGCGAGTCATGCACCTGCAGCTGTAAAGCCCTTCAGACAGCCCAGTCCGTCTCCCCGGATTCTCAGAAAGGGTCACTTTAGACAAAGCCACAGAACAAGCTGAGCCTCTGTGACTGGTCTGATGGCCACTTAGACCAGCCGGGATGAAAGGTATGTAAATGCCTGAAGGAAGACTCGGATATAAAACAGAGACATGCACGCTGCCTGGCACTTATACTGAGGCTGTCCGCTTTGCGTTGAAATGTCAAAAAGGAAATAAATCACATAAAAAAAAAACAAAGGCAAAGGCAAAGAACAGAATTATTAATAATAATTTAAAAAAAGATATCCAGGAAGCGGACATGTATTAGATCATATGAGGCAAGATTACCAATCTCAAAACATTTATGATGAAGATTTAAATACAGTGTGTAATCCCTTTTTAGACTGTGGTCATTGACTACAACGCACAGGACTGTGTGAGCGAGTGACTATGCATGTGTGCACCTGCTCTCCCTGCTCAGTCCCATCAAGAGAACAAAGATGACCTTTGACCTGTAAGTGAAAGCTCCTTGTTCGAGGAGCAGCTGCTGAATGCCCACTGGGCCGTTAGGAGAAGATGAGTGGAGCTCTCGGAGTCCGACATGTTCTCTGGGCGCTCATAATGACAACCAGCTTGAGCTCTAGTCCTATCTGCTCTTGTCTCATTTACATGTCGCTTGTGAGGCCCAGACCAAAGTGACCAACCTGACATTGAGTGCGTTTACATGGACATTAATATTCCGATATTAACCTGGTTAAGACAATATTCAGAGTATGCTGCGTGTCATGTAAACGGGAATATGAACAGAGTATTCTTTTAATAACTCATGTAAACACCTTATTCTGAATATTGTCAATATTCAGAATAAGGTCCATATTCGGAATATTAATGTCCATGTAAACGCACTCATTGTCTCTGACCAACTGGGCGCAGCTCTCTTTCCTTTCCATTGGAAGTGGAGTCTTCTAAAGCAAGTGATAGACAATGAATGATGAACTACATTTTGTCTCGCAAGGTGGATGTCACACAACAAGTAGACCTAGTCACAGTGCATTCCTTAAATTCATAGAGGAGATCAGATAGTGTAGCTTGGGAATTCTCGCTCTCCTGAAATATTGTATATATAGGCCTATATAGTTGAAACAAAAATCAGTACCTCAGAAGTGCAAATGGTCACTGTAGTGGGAGTTAATGATTACGCAACACTGACAGTGTCACTGTAACCCCACTGCTCTCAGACTGATAAGTAGCCAGTCTGGGTCAAAATGTCAGAGTAGGAAGCTAGAATGGTTAATGGTTAAAGTCAAATAGAAGTGTATAAATAGAAAAGGGTTAGGCTATAAATAGAACAAAATAAACAGTGACAATGTTCAATTTGGTTGTGAACTTCGATTTTTACTGATTGTAGCCTATGTAGGAAATACATAGCCTATTTAGGACTTTGGGTTGCACTCATAAAAAAAATTCTTCTAGGTTATAAACTTACCTCACCTCACCTCAGACCTAACTGCGCAGTGCCTCAATAGGCGTGGCAAATTGAGAATCAATCAACACATTCCATAACCATTTGCAAAACCTGTATTCACATTGATATTGATTTGCGCCGCATGCGTCGAGACACTACAAATAATTGACAAAAAAAAAACGCAAATCGTTTTATAGTCCACGTAGGCAAGGCAAAGTCCCCTTATATAAACGTAAATCTGCATTCGTCTCTTGCACTTCAGCCAAAGTGCTCTAAGACCCCTTCACACATAACTGGATTAGGTTTGGGTTTACAAGCAGCCTTGGGGTAGCCTAAACAGGGCGAGTTAAAGCAGAGTAGCCTCAAGTGTCTATTGACTGAAAGCGAAAGCGCCGAGGCAGGCGATGCGAAACGTTACGCGACAAAAATGAAATAATTAGCCTAGCCTATAAGGTCTGAGATGACGGGAGATGAGCGAATTGCAATATTACTAATACAAGTTCATGAAAGTCGTATTTTGTCAAAGGCAGACTTGAGTGAGTGAGTGAGTGAGAGTCCCTCTCTCAACAGCAAAGCCGACAGCAGCACCACCAAATTGGAGTAATTTCCCGGAAGATGCAAGGAATGTCCTCTCTTGCATCATCCAGTCGGAGACATGTAGAACTGTCCGTGTCCGTGCGGACATGTGATTGCAGATCATCGTCAACAAACGTAGGCTCCATTGATTGTCCCCATCATCTTACATCATCGCGTGAGTGAAATCCGCGCATGCTGCTGCTGCGCTCCTCTGGAATCACGCTACGACCACGACAACGCGAGCGCCTGCGCCAGTGTCGGTGACGTCAGAAGAAGCATGGCGGTCAAGGTGACTTCGGCAATACTACACTTTCCAGAAACTGTTTCCAATGCTGTTAACTTGTTTTTCTGTTCAAGGTAGCGAGCGAGAGGGATGATGGTAGGGCTGGCGGGTGTGATTGAGTAGGGTTTTCGGAAGGTGAGCGGTAACGCACGCTCTAGCACGAGCATCATTGTGCTCCCGACTGGCCTCTGTTTGGCCTTCAATGAACATAACTAGCCGTGTGACTGCCGTGGCTAGTAATGTTCTGCGCTTATCCAGATTAGATAATAGAGTTATTGCCCTCAGCATCTTCCCGATATCGTGTCAGTGTAGTGGCTGCCTGTGCTTTGTGATAATTTCTTTAGTATAGCCAGCTAAACTTACCTGCTATGTTGATGTGATTGCTGTGATGTGTAGCCCCCGTAGCTATACAGTTATAGGTTCTGTCTGCATGTTCCTGGTATAACCTCGGTGATGTTAGGACTTGTTAGAAATCTGCATAACTTTGCCAAGCCTCTTGACTTTCAGCATGGGTGTAAACATGGAGTTAAGCAGTGTATGTGCTCCTAATTGTTAAAAAATGTATGATATGTCGGAGCTGGACTTGATTGCTAACCCTTCGCTGCAGTGAGCGAGTCTTGTGTTTGACGTCTCACCCATATTACATTTTATGAAGGATGTCAGGAGGTTTATGGTAACCAGTTGGCGGCTTGGGCCGTGTGACTATTTACTCATCCCAACATACTGTTGTGAGTGAACTCCGGTCCATGTATTTGCAGGTGCAGTCAACCAAACGGGCCGACCCGAACGAATTGAAGGTCATCTTTCAAAAGGTAAGAAATATTATCCTGACATTGTAGCGGACCAGAAAGAGACATTGTCGCTGAGAATGTTTATTGGTCTCGTCTCGTCATACTGTTTTGTTTGCTGTTACTCCAGGGAAATGTGGAATTATTTTTTGGTTGTAGTTAGTTAGAAGTCTGGAACGTAGTGGATTGCTTAAAAACTAATCTTGAATTTCCCCTTGGGGAAGTATCTATCTATCTATCTATCTGTCTGCCTATCTATCTAATCTAATGGAATGTACCTTCAGTAAAACAGCAAACAACGGGTTAATATTATCTTAATGTTATTCAAGGATATCTTCATTTGCCTACATTGTCTATACACACTTTCCGGTTTGGTGTGGTTAAAAAAAACACAATGAATGTGTTTGTTGCTACAGTATGCAGGTGCCTGTTCTGTCATGCTGGTGTTTACTAGGAATGTCACAGAGGAGGTTATGACTGAGTAGGCTACACAATGTGTGTGTATGTGTGTGCGTGTGTGTGTGCGTGTGTGTGTGTGCGTGCGTGCATGATGAGAAAAGAGAGGTAATGTTGTTCTGCAGTTGTGTTGCTCATGTGACTGAGTGCACTGCGTGTGTGTGTGTGTGTGTGACAGTGTGCAAGCGAGAGAGAGAGAGGGAGGGAGGGAGAGTGAGAGAGTGAACATGCATGTGTCATGCAGGCTATGTTTGTTCCATGTTCCAGAAGTTACTCTGACATGCCTGGCTGAAATAGCCTTTCATGTTCGACATGCTGACATTCAGGCTGTCATTCCCTCCCAGTCTATCCTTGCTTTCGGAGGATAGAGAGAAGGATAAGGGAGCCAGGTGATATGATAAACTATATGATATTGATGATGGACTTTTTGAATGTCGTATGTCAGACTGCTGTCCTTGTCTATGTGTTCATTTCACACATATGACTATTATGACAGTTTAGGGAAACTTTGTATGGAACAGTGTGGAACAGTGTAAAACATGACACTGTTTATACACAATAGTGATCGTTGTATGTTTGTTGAGATTTGTTGAATTTGTGTGTGAATTTGAATTTGTGGAATGTTAGTTGGGAATGTCTTTACAATACTCAGGTCTGGGTAAAATGCTAACGAGGTTGCAAAGTCTGTATGTCTAAAAGCATGCAAGGGTTTTGCCAACATTGAGAAGGCTGACCTTGAAAATGCAGCTTCTACCTCAGATTTCTGTGCTCACACACCTAGAGCCTAAGATGGCTTAAAACACACACACAAGCGTGCACGCACGCAGTCATACACACACATATGCACACACACTCGCACAGTCTAAGCCATGCTCATGTGAGTGGAAGCTAATCTTTTTCCTCTGATAATGACCCACCATTGCATAAAAGTAAGCTCCAGTTTCTCCCCTTAGGGGAAACAGTTGAGACTTGATTCGCGATTAACTCTTCATAGGGAACACTTGAGTTGGTCGGCTTGGGTCACCAGCTTGCTCTGGGAAATCTTGGAATTCTCACCGAACAGACACAAAGAAAGTTTGCTGACATGAAGTGGGAAAGGTCAGCTAGCATATAGATAACCTCTACACGTTCAGCTCTTTAAGTGAGAGTAGTGTTGGTTTAGATAGTGGTAATTAGGCCCCAGCTGTGGCGCAACTGGCTGGGGCACCTGCACCGCACACCGGTGACCCGGGTTCCCCTGTGGTCCTTTCCGGATCCCACCCTGACTCTCTCTCCCATTCACTTCCTGTCATTCTCCACTGTCCTATAACATTAAAGGCATAAAAGCCCCCAAAAATATACTTAAAAAAAGATAGTGGTAATCAGATATGTAGAAGAAAGGTGATGCGCAGTGCTGTGCTGCTTCACCTGTTTGTTTGTCTGTGGATCACGCTGCAAAAATGTGCCACAGTGGTGCACTTTGGATGTTGTAGTTCAGTCACCGTCAGTGACCTTTGTCAAACTATCTGTGCATGGCATACACGTGTGTTGTGTGTTATTATCTCACCACTGGTGCTTATGTGTACACACACACACACGCACGCGCACACAGGCACGTGCACACAAATAAATGCACATTTTCAACTACCGTTGAGGATGCTGATTGAGCATTTCTTAAGGAAGGATAATGTGTCAACCAGTGTGTGTGTGAGTGTGTGAGTGAGAGAGAGAGAGAGAGAGAGAATGTGAGGGAGAAAGAGAGAGAGAGAGAGAGAGAGTACCTGTGTCTGTAAGTGACATGAATGTGATGATTTGCAAGGAGGTAGCTGAGCTAAGACTGATGCATTTTCATTTGGAGCATTCATTACCAGTAATGGTTTCCCATGCTACACTGTACAGTACATGTGGGTGCAGTCAGTGTGAGCTGACGGTGGTGTATGACGTCATACCAGGAAGCAGCTTTTGAATGTGTCACACGCTACTAGGGGAAACTAAATGAATGTACTGAGAGCTAGCCTACATACGGCAGGATACTCTCAGACATCTGAAAAGTTGCATTTCTGATATTGAGTATAGAGGATTAAAGTGTCTGCATAATGTTGTAGATGGTAATCATCGGTATGTGTGTGTGTGTGTGTTTTCTCCATTGTAGTATGCAAGTGTTTCGGACAAGGAGGGGGAGCGGTTTATGACCCCGGCGGACTTTGTGCAGAAGTACCTCGGCCTTCAAACGCAGGTCCACCACAACCCCAAGACTGTGCAGCTCATTGCTGGTGTGGCTGACACAACCAAAGATGGGTGAGGCGTACATGCACACAGACACGCACAACTCACACACTCACACCGCTTCCCTCTCAGACCTCCTTCTTTCTTGTCCCATTTGCATCTGGACGCTCCCTCTCCCCCCCCCCCCCCCCTCTCTCTCTCTCTCTCTCTCTCTCTCTCTCTCTCTTTCTCGCTCTCTCTCTAGTAAGACGAAAAGAATTTAAAAGCAGACCGACCAGGCCTTTTTTCTGACCCCCACACACATACTCACACTCAGTCAGACAGAGGCCTCCTATGACTCACACACGCATGCTCCCACTGCCATGTTATCAAATTTAATGGCAGTGCTATTAGTCTCCGCATTGACAGATATGATTATTCTGCTCCTCAGTCAAGCTCCTTGTAATGTCCTCACAGTGATTAGATAAGGCTGAGTGGGAACGAAGCCAAGTCTTAATGTCATTACAACCCATTACAGGAGTCGCTCCACTGCGGAGTGCCTAGCCTTGCTTTATGAAGTCAGTGTAATAATAGGAGCAAACACTTCAGCTTAGTCATAAAATACATGCTCCTGCTGCGCGTATCAGACTGCAGGCCCACATATCAGGATTCAAAACAGACTACCGGGACTATTGTTATTGCTTGCGTAGAGTCTGTTAAATACATATTAAAATACACTACTCAACAAAAAGTCAGGGTTATTCAGCTTTCAGGTGAAATTTCAGGATGAACCTAAAAATCCACTATAAACTTTACAGGTGAACTTAATGTGACCCTCTCTAAACTTTTGAATGTGCATGTCTTCCCAATAGTTCAGTGTTTCTGTACTGAAACATTACATTTGATCCGAAAGCCAGACATCCTAAACTTTTTGTGAGTAGAGTATTATTCTACATGCAAATGATGTATTAAATGAATACTATACTACTAAATAGTAATTAAGTTGTACTACAGGTATATAGAATGCAGCTCTATGCAGTGTATCCTTTTATCTATTTACTGCCACCCCCCCTCCTGTGTAGTACATAGTGTAGCCATATAACGCATGTGTATTTTATGTGGGCCATGTGTGGTGGGCATGAAGGCAAACAGGCACTGCTTTGGCGTGGTGCCCACTGGTTGTGAGGGGACCGCCAGTCAAGTGTGAAATGGACTGCGGGGCACTCTTCAAAGGCTCAGGGTGGTTCATGTCGGCTAAATAATGAGAGATCTGTGCAAACGCAAAGTTTTTGGCAGTGTTGAACACTGCTTAGATCTATTTGTTTAAAATTTTAAGTTTAATCAAATTTCTATTCACCACAACAAACTGTCCTCTGCTGGAAGATAGGTACATGTCCTTAGACCAATTTCCTCTGTTATTTTGACTGTTCATATCATTCCTTTTGATACGTTTGATATGAGTGTTTTTGGAGATGGCATAAAAGACTTCATCCTCTTTTTGGGCTTTTAGTCTGTGGTAGTAATAGTCTCCTGATTTGAACAGGTCCATTCTCTCCAGACAGCCCAGGCCATTTCACTAAAGGAGTGGGAGGCATTTTCTTTAATGGAAGACTCTGAAAATGTGTTGCATTTAAAATGTCTAGAATCCTCTTGGATTTTTTACTTAATATTTCTCTATAACACACAGTATTTAAGGTTACATTGCCTGATGTTATTTGTTAATCATGGCATCACAACTGATTGCTTTCCAAATGTAGCATATCCATATATTGTGTGTTTATAAGACTGAATGAATGCACGTGTGTCTGTCTTGGCTCATCACTCTCTCTCTCTCTCTCTCTCTGCCCCCTCTTCTCCCCCTCCTCTCTCTTTCTCTCTCTCTCTTTCTTTCTCTCTCTCTCTCTCTCTCTCCCTCCCTCCCAGGCTCATTTCTTTTCAGGAGTTCTTGGCCTTTGAGTCTGTGCTATGTGTGCCAGACGCTCTCTTCATAGTGGCCTTCCAGCTCTTTGACAAGACTGGCACCGGAGACATCTCTTTTGGTAAGGAGTGTGTGTGTTCACATGAAGCCTAACAAGCTCTCCTTGTTGCACAATTGTCAGGTTGTTGGGGGGGGGGGATTTTGGATTACAAACTAAGCTAAGAAGTTTCACACACACACACACACACGCAATGTTACAAAGCAGGTTATGTTAAGGACCTTTGACCCTTTCTTTGTCACAGCCACACACACAAACACACACACAAACACAAACACAAACATGAGATTGATCAAATACTGAGTGTGTTTTCTTTTTCGGACTTACAGAGAATGTGCGTGACATCTTTAGCCAGACAACGGTGCACCATCACATCCCTTTCAACTGGGACTGTGAGTTTGTGCACCTGCACTTTGGCCATGACCGCAAGAAACGTCTCACCTACCTGGAGTTCACACAGTTTCTGCAGGTAAGCTTCTATAACACACACACACACACACACACACACACACACACACACACACACACACACACACACACACACACACACACACACACACACACACACAGACACAGACACAGTTTGTTTACGGCTGTGAGAAAGGGCTCTGTCTGCCTCACCTTTTCTTTCTCTCTCGCATACACACACTCAGACACGCACACACACACACACACACACACACATTTTGCTTAGGGCTGTAAGAAATGCCTCAACTACCAGGGGCGTTCAGAGAATTCCAAGTAGGCCCACAAAAGCCAGGACTTAACACTTTCTCTCTCTGTCTCCCTCACCTTTTCTCTCTCACTCACACACACAGATAGATGTCACAGACACAGACATGCAAACACATCAATCTGCTGTGTTAACATCCAGGAATAACAACAGCAAACATAGACCTAAAAATCCATATGCTGTATATTTATCCTGTGCACCCACATACACACACACACACAGCGAGACGGTGGATGCCCCATGCTTCCTAGTACTTGTCAGAAATATCTACTCAGGGAATCTCATTGGCTCTGACAACAGCCCTGACCCCCCTACCCCTCTTTTGATTACCCGCCTGTCATCTCTAATCATGTCTGATTGGTCGAAATGCACCTGTTTCCTGTTTGTGTTCCAGGAAAGGTATCATGTTACATGGTCCATGGCTTTGATTGGGGGGAGGGCTTTTCGGAAAGGAAGGGATGAGAAAATAAACAACAGAAATGTGAATGTGGACTGGATTGGTTTTGGATTCTACTGAGCTGTATTGAGGCATGTGGGTAGCATGTTTTCTCCACGATGCCATCATGATTTGTCTGTAGGAAATTTTACACTACACGCATACACCTCTGCAAATTTCAGTCTCACAGTAGTAGGGACTACCTAGACTATTGCAAGTCCATTTGAAGAACCGAAAGTTTTTAGAAACTTTAGCCGATTTAAGTTGCCGTATTTGTCATTTGTCCTATGTATGTGGCCTATGCCACAGCGGTTTCTATAATTTCACACGGAAACGTTTGAAAACTGCTCAAGAAACACATTGCATTGAACCAGTCATTTGAGGACGGTGAAGAAGAGTAGTGTTTGGTGTGATTTCCACAGTTATTTTAGACAGTGCCCTCTGTTGGATTGAAGTTTATTGCAGTACAGACTACATTTAGTCTCCGTGCTTGCACACAGAGCACAGTCTGTGCCCAGCCCAGTGCGTTTTTGATTAGCTCCGGGCCGGATTAAAGTAGTTTGCAGGCCGTATGTTGCCCATGTGTGCACTATAGGCAGCTCTGATTCCCCTCCTGATGACCAATCGCACGTGACCCTGGAGCCCAGCTGCTAGAGGGTAGCGTGAGTCATGGAAGCTATTTCCCATATTTAGATTTTTTGACAAGTAGAAGCGTGAGGCCGCGAACATCCCAGGCCAAAGCTGGATTCCAGTACAAGAGTATCGCAAGAGGAGAAGAGTTGATCCTGCGCCAGATAGCTCCCATTCATAATTTTTTTTTTATTGTGTGACTGCGGCTCTTCTGTTACTGTTACTACTACTTACTTTACTATAATGGATGAGTAAACATCATGCCTGCCTTGCACTTACACTGTATACCAAAGGAACGTATGTGTGCTACATGTTACCAATCAGTGAGGATAGTGAATTAGCATGTAGCACACATCAAGGCTGTAATTATAACATGATTACCACCACCACTACCCCCCCGCCCACATATTCAAAAATGGTCAAAATAGCGGCAGGTTCAAACACACATGACTCCACCGGAAGCAAATGAACCATACTGTACGTGCGTAAGAACCCAAAGAATAACAGGAACTGATTTCATCCAACATGCACATTCATTTTAGTTCCCCTCTCTTTGGTTCCCCAAAGTTGACTCCATGGCTATGGCCTTGGCACACATACATTCCTTGTTCAAAACGGTAGTACTATTGACCTAACATTCTAGGTTTGTAAAATGTTTGTGTAAGACTGTAAAGGATGCAATGTTACATTTGTGTGAATAGAATCACAAATACATGTGGGATGTGGTCAGGAAGAAGAATCAAAAGAAATCGAGCCCAAAGAACAGGATAGTGTTGAGAGATCTTATCATGGTCGTCAATTCACCTAGTTTGTTTTGTTTGTGATTGCATCTCTACCGTTTCCTGACTATTAGCCGTGGCTTATATATTGATTTAGCAAAATTTCTTCGACTATGAGGTTAATACAGGGAGGGGGGCAGTTAATATGGTGTTGATATGGTTTTGTTTCTTTTAACTTGCATAAAACACTCTCCTGCGGCTTATATGCGGGAAATGACTGTGTCTGTCTTTGTGCTGTGTCTGTCTTTGTGCTGTGTCTTTTTGATGCTGAACTTTGTCTGTGTGTTGTTGCCGTAGGAGCTGCAGCTGGAGCACGCGCGGCAGGCGTTTGCCCAGAAGGACAAGGCCAAGAGCGGCGTCATCTCGGCCATGGACTTCAGCGACATCATGGTCACCATCCGACACCACATGCTCACGCCCTTCGTGGAGGAGAACCTGGTCTCGGTGGGTGGAGCATGAAGCAAGGTGGACAAATTATGGGGTGGGAGATAGATACTTTTTTTCGATCCCCTAGGGGAAATTCAAGAAGCAAGGAGGATGGAGGAGACAGAATTGTGGGGCTGCAGAGAGATGGAGGAAGCAAAATTCCATTAGTTTGTTTTGCTTGTACCAGGGAAGTTGTTAAGAACAAATATGGTCTGACAAAAAGCAAAGCTCCTCAGGAAATGGACACGAGCTCTGTGTTTTGTTTTTTTTTTTGGGGGGGGGGGGTGTTAATTCGATCCTTTACACTCTGTAATCTTTATGTGCTCTTTATGCTCTTAGTTTTTTACATCACTTTCACTTGGAACAGAAGATGGCAGTTATTTTGCCAGGTTTCAAGGGTCAGAATGTATCAGCGAGAGGATGAGAAAACTGAAGGATTGTGTCTTCTGGTGATCTGTCCCCCCAGGCTGCAGGGGGAGGTACTTCTCACATGGTTAGTTTCTCTTACTTCAACGCCTTCAACTCTCTACTCAACAACATGGAGCTCATTCACAAGATCTACAGCACTGTGGCTGGCACACGCAAGGATACACTGCTCACCAAAGGTATTCAGTCACACACCCACTCACACTCATACTTACACATCTGTGCCCTAACAAAGTTCTGTTGAGAGCCATGCACACAAGTCCATACATACAGTATACAAATGATTATTCTTTTCACCACGGTGTCCAAGAAAGACTTTCAACACGATATGCACGTAAACACCCACACTATATGATCTTACATAGTGTTCACTGTTCAGCACAGTAATGGGCTTGCCCAGTTATACAGCTCACATTCCAGACATGCAAGAGCCAAGACTCCACTCCTCTAAGCTATAGGCATGCAGGAAACTGTGAAGAGAATGAGAGAATGTGTTTCTGAGTACTAAATAATCATTAAGACGACTCATATAGTTATATAGTCACTTCATTATTAGTAACAGTGTGATTATTAATGATTGTACACAATGATGCTACGTTCCGACTCCTGTGACGGTGTGTGTGTTTGTGTGTCTGTGCAGAGGAGTTTGTTCATGCTGCTAATAAGTTTGGCCAGATCACTCCCATGGAGATCGACATCCTGTACCAACTATCTGGCCTTCACTCCCAAACCGGGTTAGTAGCTTTTCTTGTTGACTGATGCCACATGTGGTCAAAAATACCAGTACAGTAATGTCCCGCATATAAGCCACATTGTGTATAAGCCGCAGGACAGTGTTTTATGCAAGTTAAAAGAAACAAAACCATATTAATACCATATTAACTGCCCCCTGTATTAACCTCACAGCTGAATCAATGTATAAGCCGCGGCTATTAGTCGGGAAATTACGGTATATGTTTTACTATTGACATATGTCAGAGTCTAACTCTTACTTCTTAGCATAAGACAAGAGAAAATCCTAAGTACTTAAGGGTGGGACAATTCTTCATGAAGACTGAGGCCGTTTCCTAAACTAGTCACTTTGCCCTCTCCCTAGCCACTTACACTTCATTTGTGTATTCACGTGGAAGATCCACCATATTAAGGGCCATCGAAAACCAATTACTGTTAAGTGTTATAAACCCTCAGATGGCGATTGAACACCGATGGTCATTTGTCAAGGGCATGTGTCCATTAAGTAATTAATTAATTCATTAATGTGGTACATCATGGAGGACGTTTCAAAATGTTAGTTCCGTGTGAATAGACCACGTCCGTGAACAAATCCATGGTTCCGTGATAACCTGCCTCCGCTAGGAGAGTGAAGTTCGTCCCAAAGCTGAGTGCGGTATTATAACCCTAAGCGCTAATCAAGGGAACATTTAGCCGCGAGGGTGCTGCTACCCACCCGAATTCACTCAGTAATTGAGGGAGAGTGGGTAAGAATTAGTTTTGGAAAGGGCCGCAGAGAAGCTAGCTAACATGTCAGCTGTAGCAGCCAGCAGCAGTGAACTGTGTGTGGAGAGGAGGCGGGGCCTGATGGATCCCAAGGCCTGTAATGAGGAAGAAGGCTGTAAGGGGATTTATTTTCATTAATTTGCAGTATAGCTTACAGGAACAGAACCGAGATTTGTGGATGTAATAAACTGTAGGGGTGCTTTTAAAAAAAGAATAAAACTTTGAAATAACTGACAAATAAAATCCTTTCCACCCAGCGTTGAACAAGAATGTCATGAAGCATTGGCATGCCGTCCAAATGTCTAAGTGAGTGTGTTATGTGTGTAGGCGACTGAACATGTCCGATATCGAGAGGATATCGCCACTGGAGGAAGGCGCGCTGCCTTACAACCTGGCCCAGACACAGGTAAGGTGTGTGTGTGTGTGTGTGTGTGTGTGTGTGTGTGTGTGTGTGTGTGTTATTGGACCCTCTTCAGTCCTTTTGCTTTTGCTACGAAAAACAATGACTTGTTGAAATGTGTGTTGTCTACTCAGACGCAGCATTGAATTAAATCACAGAATTTAAGGATTTAGTTCAGTCCGTTCCATTTCAAATTAACAAAGCAAAATAAGATATTTAAACGTCCGAGTTGAACTGTACTCTCGACGTGTAAGATGTCTCCCCTCACATACATCTGATCTATAAGCCGACAGTTGTTTGAGATATTGAGTGCATGTCGCTGCCTTGTGTGTGTGCTGGCTGTGCTGTAATTGTGTGAGATTGGGGCACTTTACCCGCTTGTGAAGACAGAATCGACCTCCGCTGTAATTCCCCCGGCTTCCTCTCTCTTTTCCTCTTCCCCTGGTTATCTCTCTTTTTACCTCTCCCCTCTCTTTGTTCCCTTATATCCTTTCTTTTTCATCTGTTTCTTTTTTCCATGCCATTTCTTCTCTATGAGTATTCCATTTACATATTCTGTATTCTAGTGTGTGCCCTTCTGTATTCCATTTCTCTCCCCACCGTCTCTTCCTCTCTTTATCTATACTTATCTGTTTCTTTCTTTCTCTACCCCTCCTCCCCTGCCTCGCTTTCTTTCTTCACCCCTCCCCCTCTCTCTGTCATTGATTTTTTTTTAAAACTGTTTTGTATTTGTTTCTTGGCATATTGTAGCAGAATCGTTTTTTAAGATCTCTCTCTCTCTCTCTCTCTCTCTCTTGCAGTCCCCGGGCGATCGGTCGGTGCTGATGCAGATAGCCGAGTCAGCGTATCGCTTCACCCTGGGCTCCATCGCTGGAGGTAATGATGCCAGACGCCACACACCTGACCCACACATTTACCCCACTCTTCTCACCTGACCCACACATTTACCCCACTCTTCTCACCTGATCCACACATTTACCCCACACCTCTCACCTGATCCACACATTTACCCCACTCTTCTCACCTGACCCACACATTTACCCCACTCTTCTCACCTGACCCACACATTTACCCCACACTTCTCATCCTTCTCTCTGTCTCTAGCTGCGTCCACCTTGTTTACGTTTTTGTTTTTTTCAACTATCTTTGTCCGCACCATTTTTTCCAACTCAGCGCACAGCAAGTTGGTATTAAAAAAAAAAAAAAAACATTTCGCAAAAAAATCGTAAAAAAAAAATCTTAATTTCATCCAACGTTCTGGTGTTCGGTCGTCAGTGTCTAGAAGAGGCCAGTGTATCCCTGTACGAAGTCTGTGTGTTCAGATCCCACAGCTCATTGGCACTTATCTCTGTTTACACTGCGTAATCTCTGTAGTCTCTGCCAAGTTCTTGCCATGTTTTGAGAAAACAAAAGCCTTATCCTGTTAGCATTATGGGCTAATGCCAGTGAAGAGTGCTATTGTAGCCTCTTCTGTCAGCTTCACTCTCAGGAATAATAAAAAAAAGGTCTTCATGATTAAATATATTAATTAAATCAGCTTGTTGGATAGCTTTTTTTCAGAAAGGTATTCTAATGGGGTGAAAATAATTCTTGCAAACTTAATAGCTTCCACGAAGTTCATATTGTACCTGGAGAACACTTTGTAATATGGACTTGAACCTTTCATAGCAATGGAAGTTCAGCTTTTCACAGATTTCTTAGGGCAAGCTAGATCACTTTTGAGGGTTTTGTTTTGTGTGCACCCTTTTGTTCTTCGACGGCTATCTGTAAGAAAGTGGGCTGACCGTCCAGACATAAATAGAGAAATCCAGGCAGTGACCCCACGGTTATGTAAATATTTGCCACATAAGCACAAGCACGCTCCCCGAGGATCAAAGTAAATAAAGCCTTCCAAAGCAACCCGCTTGAACGGCAGCCCACAAACCTGGCGTCAGGGGCTACACACTTAACAGTCATGCTAAAGTACAGGCTTGCTGCCGTCCGCTTTTTTTTCTCTCTCTCTCTCTCTCTCCCCGTCTTTCTTTTCCTTCATGAAAGATAGATCGCATTTCCTTCTCCTTCTCCGTGTCTCCTGTCTGCCACTGGTAATGACTTTAAGCGCTCTGCGCCTGTGATCTGTGGAGCATTTGATGTCTGCATCGCCACATCCACAGTTGCGCGTAAATCACCTCCACAGAGATGCGTGGCTTTGATGCAGGAGGACACCAAGAGCTGTCTGAATTTCAGATGGCTTTCAGAGGCTTATGAATACTCTTGTGGATATAAAGTGTTACTGTGTGTGTGTGCGCGTGTGTGCGTGTGTGTGTGTGTGTGTGTTAGTTACATGGTTTGTGTCTGTGTTTACTACCTTTCTTTTTCATGATATTGAATGTGCACATGGATAAATGTGTGTGGCATTTGTGTTTGGTTAATTGTGTGTATGTAGTTGAATTTTCATACGTGTAGATTTCCCCCTAACTATATATGTGTGTGTGTGTGTGTGTGTGTGTGTGTGTGAATAGCCACGGGGGCGACGGCCGTGTACCCCATTGACCTGGTGAAGACGCGCATGCAGAACCAGCGCTCCACTGGCTCCTTCGTGGGCGAGCTCATGTACAAGAACAGCTTCGACTGCGCCAAGAAGGTGCTCCGCTATGAGGGCGCCTTTGGATTCTACAGAGGTACACTGCCCATTTGTGTGTGTGTGTGTGTGTGTGTGTTTATTGGTTTGGCTTCTGTCTGTCTGTTTGTGTGTGTGTGTGTGTGTGTGTGTGTGTGTGTATTGGTTTGGCTTCTGTGTGTGGGGAGGAAAGGGGGAGGGGGCTGTGTGTGTTATTGTGTCTGAATTGTTGGCAAAGATTGGATATGGAAGACCACTACTGCCATCTACTGCTGGAAGCTGTTTTTGCAGTCTTCCGTGTTGGTATGCCAATTGTATGAGGCCTGTGCCTTTGTGAGAGAGTATAAGTTTATGTGTTTGTATGTGTGTAAAATGATGTGTGGCCCTGTGACAAAGAAAGTAACAGTGTGTGTGTGTGTGTGTGTGTGTGTTGGCAGGCCTTGTGCCTCAGCTCCTTGGAGTGGCTCCAGAGAAGGCCATCAAACTGACGATGAATGACTTTGTGCGCGACAAGTTCACCCAGAAAGACGGTTCCATTCCCTTCGTTGCTGAGATCCTGGCTGGCGGCTGTGTAAGTACACACGAGCTGTGTGCCTGGCGTGAGCGGGAGCGTGTCCTGCTGTGTTGTCCATCTTCTATGTTTGAGTGAACTGTGTCTTCTGCTCTCAAGTGAATGTGTTTTGCGTGTGTGTGTGTGTGTCCGTCCGTGTGTGTATGTGTTTTTATTATGTTTGTTATGAGTCTTTGTGTGTGTTTGGGGTGTGAGTGTGTGTCAGTGTACAAGCAATGTGTGTGTGTGTGGGGGGTGTGTGTGAGAGAGAGCGAGAGAGAGTGGGAGGCCCCCTCATCTTAAAACAGTGCGGCCCGTTCTGGTACCCCGTAATTACGGTCCATTTTTAAAAGCGAGCTCTCCTCCGTTCCACCGGCTCTATTTTTACCCGGCCGCTAATTTTGGCCCGCAGGGCTTCCCTTCACATGTGGTCTCTGACCGCTGGCTGGAGGGCCCGCGTCGCCATGGCAATGCCCCCCCCACAGGGCTGGGGTTTGACCTCTTTTGGGGCGTGGGGGCGTGGGGGGCGGGGGGGTTGGAGGGCGGAGGGGACAGGGCTGAGGTCGCGACCCCTGCCAGGTTTTTGATTGGTGGCGTGCTCTAGGCCAGTGGGGCTTCCTCTTGGTTTACTTAAGTCTCTGTTCCGGCCCCTCTTCTGCGGACGGGTGAAGGGAAAGAAGAACGACTATAATGGCACCATTGCATTGCGGAGGAGGAGGAGGAGGAGGAGGAGATGTATAAACTTAGTCATGAGTACAGACTTCTCATAAACAGGCCAGCAAACAAACAAACAAACAAACAAACAAGGCATAGCAGTGTCTTAAAGGTGGGTAACGTAGCAACAACATCACTGTACGTAAGCACTCATTTGGTCTTGTCAGCTTCACCGAAACATTGTGCTCACCAAATTGCAGAGTAACTTCATTTCGGTGTCTTTTTTTTTTATTTCCAAATGTGCATTCCATTCTGAGATTGTGGATCTCTGGTATCAGATCAATAGAATGGTCAGTGTGTATACGCCATACATAAACTGTTTGAAAAAAAAAAAAAGATCCTCTGAACATGACCTGGAGGTGGGCACATAATATCTGTTCTGACAGATTTAGGAAGTTAGGTCCGGTCGAACCATTTGTTCATTGACTGGATGAGAGGCATTCCATGAGGGGTGATGTCTCAGAACAGATCTCTGAACTGCTAGTAATCATTCATTTTGCTTTGAATTGTGTGACGTGAATGAGCCAGAGATAGCGAGAGAGCAGGGATATGTTATTGAGTGAGTACAGTAAAAAAAAAAGAGTTCACCTCCAGCCTTGTGCCTGTGGCCGAATCACAGCCATGGCGAGATCTGCTGCCAACGCCACTCACTCATGCCATACTGCTTAAATCACAGATGGGCGAAACCAAGAGGAACTAACTGTGATGTACCTACGTTGGTTCCTACAGATACATTTGTCCCATGGCTTTCACATCAAACAGGAACCACAACCTAACCAAACGCAATATCGGATCTCGGTGTTCACCACATTAATGCTGAAATGAGTTTCATATGAATGGGTGTACGGATGTCTGCCTGCATTTCATGCTGCTGAGGGAATAACGTCTTGTCATCAGTGGCTGTATTGTGGGCCATTATGAGCTTGTAGAGTTCTATAGATACTACCTAACTTTTTATATGTGATGATCCCAGGACCCTCATAATGTGGGAAGCCTTTTCATCGCAGACCTCTTCCATCTGCTGTTAACGTTCCGTACCTCCAGTCATACTCGAGTAACAAGAACCATTCCTGGAAGGCTAGCACTAAACCATTAGCGTTCCGCTATCTCCTCAACCCAGCGAGATGCCTCGTAAAGATAAAGAGAAGACGACAGACCAACAGATAAACGAGTGTTTGTCTCTTTGCCCTCTGTCTCTGTCTTTTTCTGCCCCCGGGGGGCAACTGTCAGACCTCCGGTGTATGTGCGTGTGTGTGTGTGTTTCGCTTATTTTTCTTCTGAAGTTTCTCATTTCTGCTCATTTTGAATAGATGAAACACCACATGTTTTTTTGACATCAAAGTTGGAACCACAGGCCAACCCAACCCAACCGTGATAATGAAACTCACCACATTAATGCAGAAACCAAGTTTGTTATACACAGGATCCTGCTAATGAGGATGGATCATCGGGATACAAATAGCAAAGCCCACTCCTGTTTGGGGGCAGAAAAAGAGGGATGACAATAGGAAGGACGAGAGGAGAGGAGGGCAGGGCGGTAATGAGTCGGAGATGGGCGGATGGCGGAGCGGTGCGGTGCAGGAAGCGAGGGATATTGAAGGATGGGGTAGACGAGTGCGGAGGTCTGGACAAGGGTGATGAGGTGCGGTGGGGGTCAGAGGGGAGGGGTCAGAGTGCTGGTGCCAGAGTCAGATGCTGCAGGCCGTGGCCCGTCTCGCTCCGCCTGTGGCCTATTCCCTCTCTTCTCGTCTCGTTCTCTCTCCTCAGCATGGCCCGTCTCTCCGTCTCAGTATTTCACTGATTATTCTTCTTCTATTACTGATTATTCTCTCAAGTTCGGTTTTCTCTCTGTCTTCTTTCAACTGCATCTAGCTCCATATGTTGTGTCTGTCGCATTCCTTCTCTTTCGGTTCTTTATTTTGTTCTATTTGTTCTACCAACTGTGTGTGTGTGTGTGTGTGTGTGTGTGTGTGTGTGTGTGTGTGTGTGTGTGTGTGTGTGTGTGTGTGTGTGTGTGTGTGTGTGTGTGTGTGTGTGTGTGTGTGTGTGTGTGTGTGTGTGTGTGTGTGTGTGTGTCCACCTCCTCGAAGCCCACTTCATTCTAGCTCATATCAAACTGAATTAAAGAAAGATTATCTTCATTCCTTCTGTCACTGTCTTTCTCTCTATTCTTCTTCTCCTCTTCTGATATGATGTGACTCACCATTTGTTTATACTAGTTGTTCTTAAGAGTAGAACCAGGTGTTACTTCCCTGGAACTTGGGAAAGGGTTTGCTTGCAGTGTTTCCCATACATTGACTTATTTGTGGCGGCCCACCACAATATCAACACTGACCACCACACAATGATTTTATGTTGTACTACTTCAACTGGATGAACTCCTTTCATTGTAGAGCCATGCACACCTTTGTGCAGCCTCTCTGTTCCTCAACAAACATGCATGCATGTTTAAAGAATACATGAAAAAAAAATCTGTTGTTGACGACTGGCTAAATCGCAATTAAATCCAGTTAGCATCATAAGTACGTTGCGCAAATTTGTTTAAAATGTGCGCACAAACACACTACCACCACAAATAGAAATAAATTCTGTGGGAAACACTGGCTTGTGTGTTCTTGTCTCTGTTCCTTCTCCGAGACCCCACAGTAATGCTGTGTGCTGTGTGCTGATCGTTGGTTCTCCGTTCTTCTCTCTTGTCTCTGTAGGCCGGTGGATCTCAGGTGATCTTCACCAACCCGCTGGAGATCGTCAAGATCCGGCTCCAGGTTGCCGGGGAGATCACCACGGGGCCTCGTGTGAGCGCGCTCAGTGTGGTCAAAGACCTCGGTTTCTTTGGCCTCTACAAGGTGAGTCAGTCAGTCCGCATACAGTTGAGAGGGTGAGAAACCTGCGGGTCTCTTAGATCTTCTGGTGTCTGTGTCTGTGTGTCTGTGTCTGTGTCTGTCTGTGTCTGTCTGTGTCTGTGTCTGTGTCTGTGTGTGTGACTGTTTAACTCGATATATGTGCAAATAATATTGGCCTGAACTGAACTGTATGTGCGTGTGTGTGTTCTCTGTAGGGTGCCAAGGCTTGTTTCCTGAGAGACATCCCCTTCTCGGCCATCTACTTCCCAGCGTACGCGCACATGAAGAAGGAGTTCGCAGACGAGCACGGCCGACTGGGACCCCTGCAGCTCCTCACTGCTGGCGCCATCGCTGGTAGGCATGACAACCCCTACTGCTAGAGGCTGGAGGTTTGAGTTTCGATTCCTCCTCTTTTGATGATGGGCCCAGGCTCAAGCTAGAGTAGTTAGCTCTTAAGTTAATTCGTCATCGGGAAAACTATTAACATCTATTAGATGTTAATGGTAAATGGTAAATCTCTCCCTCTTGGAAATAAGTGGTGTTGAGACCAGAGGTTTGTGTTTGTGTTTTCTCCTCATTTATGACGTTCTTTTGATGGTGGCTGAGCTGTCCTGTCCAGATCTTCTGTACACGGAGAGCCCGTATGCAACGTGTGTTCTTACCCCCTGTGGACTTGTGTCTCAGGTATCCCCGCGGCCTCTCTGGTCACGCCCGCTGACGTCATCAAAACGCGACTGCAGGTGGCTGCGCGCGCAGGTCAGACCTCGTACAGCGGCGTGATCGACTGCTTCCGCAAGATCATGGCGGAGGAGGGCTTCAGGGCACTGTGGAAGGGAGCTGCAGGTGAACACACACACACACACACACACACACACACACACACACACACACACACACAACCATGAATTATGATGGTGTGCACACTCAGGCCATTGTTGAAAATATATACTGTATGTGGTAGAGGGCCAGCAAAATGAAAGCATGTAAATCCATGCATGCAGTCCATAGCATACTCACGCACAGACTCATTTGCATATGACTCAACTTCTCTCTGGCGGTTTTCGTCTCCAGCTCGAGTGTTCCGCTCCTCCCCTCAGTTTGGTGTGACCCTGGTGACCTACGAGCTCCTGCAGCGGTGGTTCTACGTGGACTTTGGTGGAAAGTGAGTATCGTTACCATAGCGATCGTCAGGCAGATCATTGGTACACTACAGGTTCTAGTAAATTCCGTGAAATGTAATTATCAGCCATCCGACTGCACTCTAGAAAATGGGTACTGGTCAACTCTGAGCCTAGGAGAGTGTTTTTCCATTGTGTGAATCGAGACCTACTGCAGGCATGGAAAACACTTCAGTCTCCTCACTGCAATACAGATGCACTCCTGCATTCATTCCTGAGGCTACCGCAAACCCACAGCGACAATACACTAAGAATGGGTCTGAAGCTCCCTGCGACCTTAAATATCGCACCACGACACCGCGTAGTTCAGGCCACCCATCTCGACAAAACGTCAGGATTTATGTGCTGCTCACTACAGTACGTCTCCCTCCTTATTTACGTTCTCGTGGTGTTGTTTTTCATCTCTTCCCAGACGGCCGGCCGGCTCGGAGCCCACTCCCAAGTCCCGCATCTCGGAGCTCCCGCCGGTGTCCTCGGAGCACGTGGGCGGCTACCGCCTCGCCGCGGCCACCTTCGCCGGCGTGGAGAACAAGTTTGGCCTTCACCTGCCCAAGTTCAAGTCCTCGGGGGTGACCACCCTCTACCACCCCGAGCCACCCAAGACAGAGAGCCCTCCGCCGGCCGATGCCCCCGCCCCTGCCCCCGCCGATGCCCCCTCCTCTTAGAGACTAGCTGCCCCTCACCACCAACCCCCCCACGGCCGGTGGCGAGCCTCCTCCTCCTCCTCCTCCTGTCGGCTGCATGCTCTCTGTCTCCGAGCTTCCGTGCCATTTCACTCCACTTTTTTTTTTTCTTCATACTCCTTTCCGATGTGATCATTCTTTTATTTTTATTCCTGGAGTTTCTCCACTGACGGGGGTCCAACGATGGTGACGCTAGCGGTCACTCACTCAAGACATCTTGCTCACTGTTGCTTGTTTGCTACCGGGCCTCTCTCTGATGATATGATTTTTTCCTTTTCTCATCAATTAGTGTCATTATGGGTTGTTTTTTTTCGATTTTGTGGCCGTAGTTTGCAGCTGTAGTTGAGCGCGCACATTTTTTTCGGTTTTATCTGGGTTATCCTCTTTTGTTTACCTTTTTTGTTTTTCTCTTTTTTGCGTAGTTGCACTTTCATTTCCTGTACATAGTGTACATCTGTACAGAGACGCAGAGGAGGAGAAGAGAAGAGAAGAGAGAGAGAGGTGAAAATCAAACGCAAGGGCTGAGGCTGTCCAGGAGCGGTGACCTCTGCGACCTTCGACCTTCGGAAGAGAGGTGTATGTGTGCACGTGTCTCTCTCTCTCTATCTCTATCTCTCTCTATTCTCCCCATTCCTTCACAAGCATGTCTCTAAAGAAAGATTTAAAAAAGAAAATGCCGATCAGACGGTTTTCCAGACGTGTTTTATCGATCAATGAGAAACTGGGCGGGGGACAATTTAAAAAAAAAGATGTAATGATGACTAGGACATAATATAAATGTATTTCATTCTTGTATTTTATTGAATAAATCATTGTGGTTAAATTTAACAAGAGTGGGTAAAGGTGGAAGATTTGTTTCAGAGTGATATAAAATGATCATAACACGGTGAATGGGAGGGGGACACACAACAAACACAAATATGAACATTTTCTGGAATACTGGACTTGGTCACTTCATATCCATTTTTTTTAAATGCACAATTCATAAACCACAAGTGCATCAGTTACAGTATGTGTGTAGGTGTATGTCTGGAATGTGTCCGGAGTGTGTGTGTGTGTGTGTGTGTGTGTGCGTGTGTGCGTGTCTGCGTGTGTCTGTTTCTGTCTTTCTGTGAGTGACTTCCATTACCAATTAACCCTAACCCTATTCATCTTACACGCCCCAGAGCCCCTTCAATAGGGAAGACTAGCGTTTCATGAATACACTGGAACATACTTTAGCACAAGGTCCTGCTTTGGTTTGAAAAGAGGAAAAAAAAGCACTGCAACTGTTACCAAGTAGTACTAAGCCAGGAGTGGTACAGAGAGCCTGTAGCCCACACTATGGTTTTCCAAAAGGTACAAGATCCTGGTGCTTGTAATAGGAAAATCAAGCACTTGTCGGAGAAACATGCCGGAAAAAAAATACATGTATGATTATGTACGTTATCAAAATAAAACTCATTCTAAATGTGTGCTGTGGTTAACATTACGCTATTTTTGTTTCCTTTCTAAAATTCATGGACTGATTAATAACATGAAAATTAAGAGGTATAGAAGTCATGACATCAAAACATATTGAATCCAGCTCTCTCCTTCTGTTACAATCAAAGAGTTACTTAAGTAGCTTATACAGTACAAATCTCTACTGTCCTACACTACGTGAAGGTGAAGATACTGTTATGGGCTCTTGTGGACTGGACTGGCTATATGATCGTTCTACATTTACCTGAACTGTCCAATGTGTGGAGTGGAGGAATGAGTTAACAGACCCTCGATGACTGGAATGCAACTAGGTAATGGCTATCTAACAGGTGTGGTTCTACGGAACTCAAGGCTGGTTGGTGCACTGGGCTGGGAGGTGGGTGGGGCTTAAGGCGTCAGGGTCAGAGAGGTGGGACTTGACTGCAGGACCGCACTTGTGATTGGCTAGCCACTGCCGGACTGCACTTACGATAGGTCAGCTTTTCCTCGTCTTTCTATAGATGGTACAAAGTCAGGAAGAGAAAAAAGCACCTGACCCCCGTCCCTATGTCGTGTCTAATGTAAAGGTTAGTGTTTCTAACACTGCTGATACTGCTTAGAGTATAAAATAACATTTTATGAAGAATAAAAAGAAGCTCGTTACTAAATAAATACAATTGATGTCGAAAGTTTAAGTTAATGCACTGAAAAACAGTACTACAAAAAAGTCGAAAGATAAAAAGTTTTGCATATTGCAGCGGTAGTAGGTACTGAGTTAGTGTTGGTATAGCTAGTTTAAAACGTTCCTGAATGTGGAAGTTAGTCAGTTTTCATGCCAAGTAACTGTTTAAATAAAAACACGCAGGAGAAGAGAGAGTGCAGGCTGGATCCAAGAGACCAATCGGATTGGTTCGAAACTGCCCTGGCAGATCAGGCAGCCAATCGCTGGGCGGCCAGCTCCTCAGCGTCCTCCCGATTTTCATTGATCTCCGAGAGTGTGCGCACAAAGCGCGTCCACTCATCTGGCCGCGGGACGGAGATTTGCTGCAGAGAGGAAAGACGGAAACGTGATTCGTTTTTGGTCAACAGGAACCACAATACACATCAATTTAGCTACTCGATCTGATAATTGCTAAATCAGGGCGAACTATGTGCGGGAAAAACAATAACAAGCCACGAGACATGCCCTGGGTCATTCTATGACTTAGACTGACAGCCACATAGGATATAGACAGCACCATGAAACCACACAGCTCAAGCCAGTCACGGTCACTGCGGACATTCGCATTTAGACAAATGATTTGGTCTGGATTAATTACCTCTTTTCAGAGACGGAAATTCCATTGTCCTGATATATGTTGCTACTCCCGGCTTGCTTACTCCCAATAACCCCCCCGCCCCCCCTAACACACACACACACACACACCACCCCAACTCCCCCTAGCAGTCAAGAGGTCACGGCTAATTTCCCTTAATGACTGACCCTCTTCATGGGATGTTAAAAAGGTCAACAGTGCTGTCCAGGAGTCTGCAGGCACAACTACTGGGTGCGCGTACACACACACACACACACACACACACACACACACACACACAGGAGTCCTGACAGCACTTGACAATATTGTCTTGTATTGTCCTGTTATCAACTGTCTGGATCTAAAGGACCCCCCTCAGCTTAAACTACTCAGACAACCATCTGTGTTCTGATAAGGATTATCTTGGGAAACAAAACATTCAGACTATTTACTATAAAACAGCACCACAAAACTAGTGCACTATTGACAAAACAGTATTCAGTTGTTAACCAAAATGTACCGAATATAAAGCAAGTCCATTAGAAGTGCACAGACAGACACAAGACGGTCTAGATAGAAGATGGGAAGATCAAGTCTGCTGCCTGAGACTCATGCACAAACCCACCACGGAAACACAACTGACGAAGATCTGTTGATCGAAACGTTGCCTTTTTAACTAATAAAGAACTATTTTAGGAGCTATTACAGTGTGCAGACCATCACCTTTACTCTGACACGTTTTTTGTCTGGCACCTGTTTAAACTTTTTTGGACGTGCGCACCCGTCTCTCCAAATAAGATCAAGTCTGCTGCCTGAGACTCCAACACTCATGCACAAAACCACCACGCACAACACAACACAACTGACTGAAAACGACTCCAGACGGTTCGGTTTGGTTCTGCCCAACTGTGGCTGGAAGGGCCACAGTTGGGCAGCCTGCGGGGTTGTGACTGTTGGGTCACTCGCGTCCAGCTCACCTCTCCCACGTCGTAGATCAGGATCTGACCGTCCGAATCGCCCACGGCGACCTCCCTCCCCGATGGGGCCCAGCGCACGCGGTTGAGAGCGGGGTTTCCCTCCACCGTCACCGACGCAGTCGGAACCTGCCGTGACAGCCAATCAGAATCAGAGGATATGAGGGGTCGACATTTTTGCATTGTGAGTGTGTTCTTCACAACGTTAGTGTAAAATGATGATGATGGTGTTTTTGTAAGTCCATGAAAGAGCCAGGAAAAGAATGATTGCACATTACTCAGTGCATTACTCACAGTAGCACATGCTCATATGTGGGTATATCATAAGAGTGAACCAGTGAACATAAGCTTGACCATGACTACATTTCATGAGGATTATGTCTGTGTGTGTGTGTGTGTGTGTGTGTGTGTGTGTGTGTATGTGTATGTGTGTGCTTACCTCTGTCTCGTTGTTGAGGTTCCACAGATCCAGGTGTCCCACTCCGTCCACACAGGCAAACAGAGCAGGGTGTGTGGGAGACCACATGACATCATACACGTAGTCCGAGTTGTCCTCAAACGAGTACAGCGGCTTGTTGTTCTGCAAAGACAAACATTTCCATTGGCACTCTTCCCACACAGGTCTATCAAACCTCCATTTGAGGCAGAGAGAGTATATACTATCCCATTAAAATAATTTCTTATAATAAAAACACACACACACACACACGAGTAAGATCTGTGATCTATCATGTAAATAATTTGGAATGGAAATAAACTGTGATATGAATATCAATAAATAATCACTCAATCAATTGTCTTATAGTTTAGGCTTTTATTTGCTGGTCCAACTCAAGTCTGACTGACCTCAATTAGGTTGTACATGCAGATGTGTACTAGCCTGGCTAACGCCTACCACTTCTCAAATGAGACGTAGTCTGGCAACCAGACGTTCATTTTCTCGTATTTGAAAAAATGCCCAGATCCGTTCATTGGCCGCCACGGATGTCTATCAAATGCGCATAGCTCACCCAACTCGTTCGTATGCAACGCTAAGGGCTGCCATTGACATCAGTGTAAATCCTTTGGCGTCGAATGTAGACGCAAGAAGGCAACGGAAACTTCTCAGATGTTCTGTGATTGGTTCGCCAACATCAGGCGAACATTTGGGCGTTAGTTTCCAGACTGGCTTAGCAGCGGGATTGAAATCACCGCGCAAGGCAGTATGGAAAAACCCAGGCTAGATGTGTACAGTAGTGTAGGTAGCTATATGAATAAGGAAGTATAAAGTGATAGGTTGTTACCTCCGCCAAGGAGGTTATGTTTGTTTGTTTGTTTGTCTGTTTGTTCGCAAAATAACTCAAAAAGTTATGGATGGATTTCAATGATTTTCAATTTCAGGGAGGCTCTGAAATGACCCAAGCAAGAAACTAATACATTTTGGGAGTGATCCATCTCACCGTCTGGATCCAGGAGGCGACTATGTTTTCGCTTGGCGGAGGTCTGCGCTTTCTGAGTGCTTTTCTAGTTATCTATTAGTTACATGGATTAGGCAGTAATAGTGTAT
Source organism: Sardina pilchardus (assembly GCF_963854185.1). Classification (NCBI taxonomy): domain Eukaryota; kingdom Metazoa; phylum Chordata; class Actinopteri; order Clupeiformes; family Clupeidae; genus Sardina; species Sardina pilchardus. The sequence continues at coordinate 10,657,250 of NC_085016.1, forward strand.
TGCATGGTGTGGTAGTGGGACTGTAGATGTACCTTGGTGCTCCACAACTTGACGGTCCAGTCGAAGGAGGAAGTGACAAACAGGTGCGAGAAGTCGACTGGGCCAGCTGCTGTGTGACAGTGGAGCCCTGTGATGGGCCCATGGTGGCCCTCGAACATCTCGCCGATGCCTGCTTTGCTGTAGAGTTAACACATGCACACAGACACAACCATACACATACATGATTATTGATTAACATGTTGCTCATTCCATTCGACCAAGAAATATTTTGAACTCCACACAGAGGTTGATGAGGGATGTAGGAACTATGTTATTATGTTTTGAGATCATGATTCTCAAAAACAGGCAATCCACAGCCCTTTAGTTCACTAAAAAACAAACAAAAGCTCTCTCTCTCTCTCTCTCTCAC
>NC_085016.1:10662658-10687658 GCF_963854185.1 Sardina pilchardus
ACGCTGAGAGCCCAAAGCTTTGGTCCGCAGGACGTGTAAACACTGAAACAGAACTACCACACATTTATTACCAACATACAACACATCAAACATTTGTTTGTCAATATGTGAATTACTGCTTTTATTTTGGCTGATTGTCTGTGTGTTTGTTTGCTTATGTGTATGTGTGTTTGTTTATGCGTGTGGGCTTGTGTGTGTGTGTGTGTGTGTGTGTTTGTTTGCTTTGTTTGTGTGCCCCCACCTGGGCCCAGTGGTGCCATCTCCGGAGTCCTGGCTGCCAGCCTCGCTGGGTGTGCCCACTGACTTGGCACTGGGGGACATGGGAGGGGGGACTAGATAGTGAAACAGACATGTGTCCTCTGTTACAACTCTCAGGGGCTGAACTACTCACACACACACACACACACACACACACACACACACACACACGCGTAGAGACACACACAAACAAGAACGCAGAGACACACACAAGAAAATGTACACACACACACACACACACACATAGACACAGACACACATACACACAAATGGTGGGAAGAGTGGGTGAAAATGAGAGAAGAGGGGTGCATAGGAGAGCACATGATTGTTATGTGATGGGTGAAACAAGAGGAACCCCATTAAAAGAAAAAGAAAACAAAGAGAGGAGTCAACAGAAAATAAACAGGGGGAAATATATGAGGGGAAGAGAAGAGAAAGACAAAACAGAAAATATGTGTTAAAATCCATGCAGAGACAACATGCAGTTCAAAAAATAAAAAAAGATGAAGACAAAAGTGACCATTCCACATAAAAAAGATAACAAAAAGTATCTTTCAGAGGAATGAACAAGACAAACAAGAAAAAAATATGCATGCAAAAAAACATTCAAAGCAAGTGCAAAACAAATGTACAAACAAACAAGCACCAGCAAAAGCAACCCACATGCAAACATGACATGAAGAGTTAGCAAAGAGATGCCATTCCCATGCAAACACACGTCGACGTAGTATTCACATTGACCACGCTGAAGACAAATAAGTGGCTTCTTCTCTTATACATTTCTCATGCACATCACAGCAATGGGTTTATCCCTCTTTCTCATGATTCACTGCTGCCCCCTGCTGCTAGACTCATTATGTTCTCTTGATTGTCTTTTTTTTTTAACTCCCATACATTCTGGAACAAAGTGATCTATATGTTAGCCCACAAAATAGACTCTAGATGGGTTCTGGATCATACAGGATTTAAACAGACTTAACTTCAAATTTGATCATAACCTTATTTTCTAAAAATGCCAGTGTGCACATCGTCACTGATCTTTGGGCTGAAAAAAAAGTTTCTACACACATAACCTTAACATGTCTGATGGAACTCTATAGCCTAGGCTTTATGTTTCAATGTTTTAGCATTTCAATTTTTTTTTTGTACAGCCGAAAAATAATTGTGCAGTCACAAGCATCAGAATGCGCTAATTTAGGTGCTAAACAACTCTAAATCACCTGTCCAGAGTTTCCAATTGCAAGCTAATTAATCATTGTTCCAGTTTGCATTTAAGTTACAATAGTACAACAGTGCGTGCACAACTTGAATGCTGCTGTTTTAATATTTCCCGATACCTTTGGACTAAAGATGGCAGAGTGACATAAAACTACGTTTCCCATTCTCACCCATGGCCGTGTCTGGGGTGATGCCCATGCTCTGAAGCAAAACCTCTGCCTCTCTCCTCTTCCTCTCCAGGTCAGAGTCATCCTGAGGAGGAGACGCTCCTTCCTTTCGGCCATCAGTCTGCCGACGGAGATATGATGTTAACTGAGCGACTCTCTCTCTCCACGCTCTCACACACACACAAACGTTTTCAACCCACCTCACATAGACGTTGACGAAATGCAGTGATACATTGACACCTGTCTCCCCAATCAAGATCAACGACTACTCTACCTTTACCTCCTTCTTCTTGCGTTCCTCCTCTTTCCTCTTCTTCTCCTCGCGGATCTGGGCCAGTCGCTGTTTCTTCCTCTCCAGCTCCGCCTTCAGCTCACTCTTATCAGACATGTTCGGCCAAAGCTAAACACACACACACACACACACACACACACACACACACACACACACACACACACACACACACACACAGATGTCATTATAAATGTCTATTTTGGTTTATAATGATTATTAACCACTTAACCACTTTCTCAGCTATTTTGTTTTTGTTCTCTAAACAAGTATTAATGGATCAGCAGTTGTCTATGCTACACATAATTGTCACACCTTTATGTCTACCACTACTAGTACAGACTAGTTGAATAACTTTTTCTGGCTCTAAATATCAGAACTTTGAATGTTTAGTGCCTCAACATGGTTCTGTGGGTTTTTCCATATGATATGCTAAGATTTACTCCTTTGCAAGGATAATAAACATATTGAGCTCACAGATTCTTAAACTTTAGTCTGGTAAGATCACATTCTAGCCTTGTGACAGAGAAGCACAGCAAAGACAATACCATTACTGTTTCGACACTAGCCTGATCAATTCTTCCAGAGACCGATGTCTAGAGATACATAACAATAATTATAACAGAAATAATACCCTACTCATAATCATCATCATCATCATCATCAATAACAACAACAACAACAAAAATAACAACATAACATAACATCATAACAATCACAATAACAATCATCTAAATCTAATATCATTAGGTAATGTTAAAAGTTCGCAATACTCTTCAGAGGCCGCTGCACTACATTTGCAGATTAATTAATTTGTCAGTTTTTGAAATGTTACGGAAACAAAAACAAGGGACAAGCTGGCTATTAGGGCAATAGGCCTACTGAGCAGTGAGCCGGACTATTCGTGATATGGCCCGTCCGATGTCAAATGATGACAGACTGACGTAAATTGACCAAGGGTGTATGACCAAACTGTAGACAACACATTTGAAACAATTTGCGACTGCGTTATTTATCATTAAAATGTTCATATAATCAGCACACAACGATTGACAGACGTTCTCAAAACAATCCGCTAAAACCGGATTCGTCATCCGGATGTCAAGCGGTTCGTGGAACTGGGCGTTGTATGCCTCAGTGGCGTTTTGGGAATGCTTCAACCTAACCTGCGGTTTAGTGTTCAAATAGCTGGAATCACACAAAAGACCTGACTCCGCACCATAATTCATGTGTATAAATTGATAGTTATATAGTAATAACACAAGACAACAATGTATTAATTGCACAACGAGCGTTGGCCTATCACGCAAACCACCTACATCCTATCCCTGCCTAGCTGGCTAGCATCGAATACTTATTCAGTCAAACAAGGATAGGAATCGGTTAGCTTGCTAATGTTAGCTGTTTCATTATCAACTGAAAGCAGTATTGGCTAGGCCAGGTATCTGCAATCATATTCACTTCATACCCACCGTAGCGCTTAAATAGATACAATGCACATACCTGTGATAGCCTATTGGCGACAGATAAATACCTTGAAGATTAATTCTGACCGACCCTAAGTAGTTTTTATCGTCTTAAGCGTTACTTGTGACAGCTGCAAAGATGAGAGAGAGATGGAGCTACGGGTGATGAAGAGGGTCAATATGCTCAGTGCCTTTTTGAATCGCCTTTCCCCTTTGCTTTGCCCACTAGAGGCGCAGGTTGTCTGCACTTGAATGATTTTTACAAAGATTTTTACCACTGTATCATGAAGAGGGCTACTTAAAGCCATTTATAGGCCTACAATGAAAACGAATTAATACAGAAGAGTTATTTGTTGTTCTTTACTTTTAACAAATAAGTTGGTATATTTTTTTTCAATTTAATTTACAAGTGAAAGGGGAAAAATCACAGGTTTGTGTCTGTTTGACCCTTTGATGTTCGCTGTTTCATACAGTATTATCAAAATGGCTGCCCCTCCTCTCTATCTCTCTCTCTCTCTCACACACACACACACACACACACACACACACACACACACACACACACACACACACACACACACACACACACACACACACACTCACACACACACACACACACACACTTCATCATCAAAATTCAACAGCATCATTGAGCAGGGTTTGTTGTTAACCCATGTGGCTACAATGGTAGGCCATATTGAGCAGACAATCACTACCATGCATGAGTTTAACAGGTTATGTCTACTGAATTATGTACATACAAAATAGAAAAAATATGAAGATCATGGAAGCAGCTTGGGCTCGAAACATCACAAATGTGTGAAACTATCTGCTGATACTTTTTTACTGACATATTCTGTTTGTATGTGTGCCTTACTGACTTTTATATAAACATCCATTTCTCTCTCTATCTCTCTCTCTCTCTCACACACACACACACACAGACACACACACACACACACACACACACACACACACACACACACACACACACACACACACACACACACACACACACTTGGTGGTGTGAAATGTATTGTAGGCTGATGTAGTTGTAGGAAATGTATTGAGTGTGATATAATCAGTTAAATAGAGAGAGAGAGAGAGAGAGAGAGAGAGAGAGAGAGAGCGCACACACACACACACACACACACACACACACATACACTTATTATTTCCACTATACTGTCTATTTTGTGCTTACATGTTTATATAATGTATTACTGTTTAATTATTTCCTTTATGATATTGTGTTATTTGTAACACGCTTTAACACTGTACCGAACAGTCATGCTAAAAGCACCCTTTGAATTTGAATTTGAGAGAGAGAGAGAGAGAGAGAGAGAGAGAGTTCCAGCTCTCTGCCTCCCCAAAATTCACATCTTTTTTTCATCTGAAAATACAATAATGATTGTACAGGGCTATTGCATGGTTTCCATAGAAACCTGTCTCGTGACTTTAAAAATGAGGTTAGCCTATGTGAGCAGGTGTCTGAAAGGGCTGAAGATTTCCTCTTCCGTTTTAACCTATCTGATACACACAAATCAACTCCACGCTGGAGTGAGAGAGAGAGAGAGAGAGAGCAAGAGAGAGAGAGAGAGAGAGAGAGAGAGAATGACATGGTAGTGATGTAAAATGTGTGCAACTGCCGAAGATATCTGAAAAACCACACGTAAACCCCAAACATCTGAATACTCTGTTGGCAGTCCACATGATTCTCCCGCTGAGGGAAAATTATGAAATATTCAGCTAGTTTTCATTCAAGCTCACGTTTAATTATTAATGCAGGTAAAAATAGTGAATGATGTATAAGGAGTCTGTTGCATTATATGAATCTCACTTGCCTCAGTTTCTTCCCTCTTAAACAATTGATTACTGTGTGTGTGTGTGTGTGTGTGTGTGTGTGTCAGAGAGAGAGCGAGAGAGAGAGTGTGTGTGTGTGTGTGTGTGAGAGAGAGAGAGAGAGAGAGAGAGAGAGAGAGAGAGAGAGAGAGAGAGAGAGAGAGAGAGAGATACTGCATCTTAAACTTCCAAATATTCAAACAGTTGTGGGTGACTTTACAGATCACTGTTCTTCACCGAGTCATAGCGTGCTTGGCATCTTTTGCCCCTTGCCTAATTATGCAGAATAAGTCATTGTGCAGTTTATAATGCATTGCCATGTGGTCACAATGTCATATTCCAAATGGAAATCTCTTGAAACAGACGTCATGACAAATGTGACAAAGGGGCATTCACAATTGAATTTCTTAATAATAAACACATAATCTTGGGTCTGAAGGATTACTACATGCAGCAGCATGTCACTTATTGCCTTTTTATTTTGGAATAAGCTTTCACACTGTGAGTGCGGTGTATTTCACATACATTCAAATATCTTATCAATAGCACAGTTAATGACGCATAGTGGACAATATTAGTGTAACATTCACAGTGGTGTGAGGGAGAAGTGAAACTGAACGAAAAAAACAAACAGCTTTCAGTGCTGCCATGGGAGAATGGGTCTTGATTCTGCCCTGTGGAAAACGCATGATAATGTGCGCTGTTTGTTGTATGAACATCTTGCAGGCTGTGTGGGAGGGCCTAGTACTTTTCCGATCAAATAGACAGGCATGTTGCTCTGGAATTTCTGCTAATCAGCAAAAACCATTCAGAGGCTACATGACCTTTCAACTGCATTTACCACAATAAGGTAGAGGTCAGAACTGAAAGAGTTAAATGCAGCAGTTGTTGTAATTTTGCAAACAAAGAGGGTGTATTGAGTCAGTGTGTGAACTTAGGACAGAGAAAAGAATGACAGACAGACAGACAGACAGACAGACAGACACAGAGGACTAGAACAACATTAACAGAGAATACCACAGCTTTTTGGATTTTGTCCTTCTGCTAAGCAGACGGTCATGTGGTGACATATTTCTCAACTCATTACAAAGGTTACAACTGCTTATGCATTCATTAGTCCCCTACCTGTTTTCATTCTCATGAACACTTTGTGGGGATAGTGCTTTGCCGTGTTGTGGAAGCTTGCTTGGCGGAGACAATGGCCACAGCAAAGGACCCAGCTGCGCTGAATAGATAAGCTCGCACCGAGAGAGAATCAGGCTGGCTGCCTCTTTTCATTGGAGAGCTATGGCAGTCATGAGCCAGTCATGTCATGAGCCTCCAATGGCCAGCTGTGGGAGCAGCATGGAAAACAGGGGTCTTATATGGAAGTGCATCCTGGTGTGAGAAATTTGCTATAGACTTGGAATCATCCATGTCCACACACACACACACACACACACACACACACACACACACACACACACACACAATGCTTTTGTTTGCATACTTTGAGGTCGACTATTGGCAAAAATGTCAGCCTAATTCTGTAGGCTAAAGGCCACGTGACAAACATTGCGAAGCCAGCAATAGTCAGGCCAGGGGTTAATTAATTGCATCACTGGTCATCAGTGTGGGAATTATGGGAAGGCTAAATCGACAGACAAACGTCAAAGAGAACAGTGAGAGATAATAAATTACCCTATGCAAATACAGTAAAAACGTCTTTGGTCATTTAGTCTACCATTCGGTAGGATTAACAAAGTCAATGCATATTAAATAGGCAACTCTGGGGTGAAAAGTTGTATAATTGTATTTATTTGTAGGCTACCTAGAAATAAAGAAAGAAACCCTGTGTTGAACATGGTTCTTATTCTTCCATTAAAAAGCGACACAATCCGGGGCAGTTGGGGGATAAATAGACAATGGTCATTTAAAATATGATTTTTTAAATAGTGCTCAAATATGGCGTTGCTTTGTGAGTAAGCGTTTTCTTGCATTTTTGGGTGGCCACCTCCTTTGTTTTCTCATCTCCTCGGTGGCAGTTGTGCTAGGTGCGCGGACCTCGCGATAGTGTTTGCAGCAGCAATGCGAGCAGTGACGCCAGTTGTAAAGGTTACTTCATACACGCTTATGGGCCACTTGAAGACGCACTGCAGAGGTAGGGAGAGATCATGATGAAAATGTAAAAAATTGAAATAACAACAGAAAGAAAGAAAAAGTCAGAGTTAGACTTAATGGTTGGACGATGACAGAGGTGGGGATTTTAACACGATTCCGTGTCGTCGTCGCCCGTGTGAGCCTTCTTTCCCGATGTGGAAAGTGGCTTGATGAGTGTCCAAAGTAGCAGCGGCAGCAGTGGAAGTTTGGAGGGACCGCCATCTTGGTCCCAGTTCTCATCTCAAGCACCGGGCTTGGTTTCTCAACAAAATATCTCTGCACCGGTGAAGGCCAGGGAAGGTATGGCAACGACACAGCTGACTTTGAAGTCTGATTTTTCATAAATGTTCAGTATTTGGTGTGATATGATCATATTTTCGTATAAATAAGGCATTATATCCAGCTAGCCTTGTCACGGGCCAAGTGATTGGTGGTCAGCGTAGAAAGGCACCATCTAACGTGTAGCTAGTTTCGCTAACACGATGACCTCCCCATCAAAAATCCCAGTGCGGATTACAAATTATATTGTCTATGTAGTGTATGTATGACATTTAAATGGCCTTAAATGTATGTTGTTGGTCTCATTTTGTTGAATACTTATGAAATAGTGACAGCCGTCAATAAGATTAACTTGGTCCGAGATTTGGTTATCGGTGTGCTAACGTTAGCAACCTAGCTAGAACCTGTTTGTGATCTCCCACTTAGTGGTCTGTTAAAGGTCTTAAATACAAAGATTGTTGAAACGTACTCATATCCTCGCTTATATCTAGTTGGATGTTTTTGGGCTATGTAGCAATATCCCCAGAAAGGACTGAACAGAAATTGGTACGTTTCTTCGTGCAGTCTGATACTTCAGAGAACAGTTGTGGTGTCTACTGCAAGTTCGTGGACACAGATTTTCTGCATTGTTGATAACGTTAGTAGGAAATGTTAAAATGGAAGCGGAGTCATCAACTTCCGTCATCATTGCCTCTCATGATGACAGGACACCTTACATGTTAACGTGCTAATTTGCGGATTTTCTGTCAAATGTCAACCATGTGATTTACACCTGCAGGTGATGGGCAGTCATTTGTTTTTGACCACTTCCACAATTGACTGACGATTTCACCAGCAGATTAGTTTAGGTCAGGGGTTAAATAAAGTTAGTAAAGCACCTCAGTTTAGTGCAGTTTCTAGCAAAGTGTTCATAACAGTGAAGACAAAGAAAGTCTTGACCCACAACACAACCATACAAACATAGCTTCCAAATGCTGTACAGAAGACTTTGCCTCTGGTCATTGTGGATTAAACCATTTTTTTTGGAGTTAACTGAAAAATCCTCTATTCCTGTAGTTGTCTTTGAATGTGATCGTGTTCTATCGGTTTTGCCATAGCAAACTTTAGGCCGACATTCCAAGATAAGTGTTGAGCTGGCACCTTGCCCTGGTCTCTATCTAAGAATTGAGTGAGTCATCATAGTTGGGGAATGGTGCAAGTACATTTCATGATCTGTAAAACAAAGGCAAGTCAGCACAATGTCTACTAGCTGAACAATCTCTTTGTACTGAATACCACCATGGCAGTTGTTCATTTGGTTTTTGGCTTTTATGCATGATTTAGAAGATATAATATAGTTTGTAGCTGTGTTCATTTTTGCAGAATGTGTATGGTCTGACGTATGTGGATAAACCTTGTGTGTATAAACAGCAAGGGCTCTTACATATGAAATCCTGTATCAGCAGATAAATGTTACAGCGCTGTCTCTCTGCCTGTATGTGTCTGGAACAGGTGGAGGACTTCCAATATACACACACACACACACACACACACACACACACACACACACACACACACACACACACACACACACACAGAGCAGCAGCAGCTTGCATCCAAAATGCCATCTCTCCCTTTCTAAGGGTTGACCCACCTGTCTGTGCAGGGGCTGTGACTTGGCAACTGACAGAATATTCTAGACTAATTGATGCACAATTCCACTGGTGTGTGTGTGTGTGTGTGTGTGTGTGTGTGTGTGTGTGTGTGTGTGTGTGTATATATGAGAGAGTGAGTGGGAGAGAGGAAATTCATAACCTTTGTTGAGTTAAAATTGAATGAGATGAAGAAATTCAAAGAATGGGAATTCCATTTTACTTCAGATTCAGCTGCTTCTGATGGGGATATGTAATGCAGTTTCTCCTTGTAAATTCATATTGCGTTACACCGGGGTCTCCAACAGGTAGCCTAGCTTTTGCGCTATCACCTGTTTCCGAGTAGCTCACCAAAAGGTGAAAATAAAATGTAGTATGAATAAGTCACCTGATAAATCTGTTTATGGATTTGATTGAATAGATATTTAGTCATCCCAGCCCCCCCAATTCACCGTCAAGACAAATGTATGCTGTTCTATTAGCCTAGTAGTTTGTATAGTCAGTGATGCCTTACTGTAGGCGAACATTAGCTGATGTTGTTAGCCGACTGACGAGCCTACACCAGATTTGACCATGACCACTGAAAATAACCAGGCCAATAAAGGCAAATGTATGCTATTTTTGTGAGGAACGGAAAACTCAGTAGTGAGTATGTCTCATCTGCCGTATGAGTGTGTCAGTCAGTAAGATATGTAACATCATCAGATGTAGTAGTGTAAACAGAAGGTGAAGAAGCTGAACATGCATAATACGCTTATTGAAGTATTTTGGGTGGAGAGCTATGTAAACATATGCTACAACTATTTATATAAAAACATAGATCTTGGCCACTTTCATTTGGTCAAATTAGGATAGAGCTCAGAAAAAAGATGCTGGAGACACCTGTGCTACAGTAATTAGGATGATGGTAGCATTTATATGGTAGTAGTTACAGTTGTAGTAGAATTTACACTCATGTCAGTATGTCTTGTCTTGGGTGAAAGTGAATTGCTACCTTGTGCTGCGCTGTCCTGATGCAACCTTAGCCAGGACCAGCTGCCATTTCCTCACCCTGGCTATCCCACAAGGCTTTGCAGTCTGCCAGCTGATGATGGCAGGAGATGGCTGATGAGGAAGTGTGTGCTTAGAGGGATGCCCGGATATCTCTCTCTCTCTCTCTCTCTCTCTCTCTCTCTCTCTTGCTCTCTTTTTCTCTCTCTCTCTCCCTCCCTCCCAGTCTCATGTCTTTTGCTGTCAGTGCCTCCTTTATTCCTGCCGTTCTCTTTATCCCTGATTTTGCCAAAAGATGATTACCCTCACCCCTCTCTCTCTCTCTTTCGATCTCGCTCTCCCTATCTCATGCCCCCCCCCCCCCCCTCCCCCTCCATGCGGCAGTTGTAGGTGTTGGTTGTTTTGTATCTCAGTGGACTGCTTGTTCTGTGGGTGTTTGCGATTACCAGCTCTTCTGTTATCTCTTTCAAATGCTCGTCTCGGCTAGGCAGCGGGACAACCATCCATTTTGCGGATACGCTGTCGGCCATGATGCAAATATGTGTATGTGTGTGTTTGTGTAAGGGTTGGTGTGTGTGTGTCTGTGTGTGTGTGTGTGTGCGTGCGCCTCTGTGTGTGCCCTGCTGAGCCTCTCCCCTGCCCTTGTGACCTTCATACGTTCCTGTTGTCCTCCATCTTGGGCTAGAGTTTCTGTCTACTTTTGAGTTGCCAGATTTGGTGTGCCACCCCCAGTATGATAGCAATGATGTCAGCCTGCTCTGCTGTATATTTGCTTGCAGAGGTGCACACAGGAAACTGTGGACGCCACACATAGTTGGAGGGTACATGGACATTGAAAAGGAAGAGATGACTGATAAATGTATGTCACTTGGACCTTGACAGACCCTAGCGGACTTGTGGTATAACTCCTCTGTATTGGGGCTGTGTCATTTGGCAAACAGGAAATGTACCTGAATTTTCAGTTTTACCTGTGTAATTAAAAGTTTCCTAAATGATTGAATGTGTGACTGATGTGTACTTTTACTCCTAGTTGACAGTGTTGAAAATTTTCCATTGATCGTGTTTGTGACTTCATTAGAATTGTTGTCATGTTGGGCCATGTTGTCATGTTGTGTTTGGAAGGTGTGTCCTTGGGGCCTCCGAGCAAGTTGTCCTCTGATCCTTAAAAGCTTCAAGGATTCTTAATTGTTCAACAGGTTGAGAGTGGGGCAGTGGAAAAGTTTCCACCGCTTTTGTTCACCACCACACCCCCCCCCCCCCTGGGGTTTAAAGTCAGTTTTTTCCAGCTTTTGTAGTCAGCATAACTTCCAGCCCCAATAGGCGATTGTTTGGTTATCCAGTGTTGCTTCTGATAATTTGGTGTGCTTATTTTGGGTACACTTGTAGATGTAGTTCGTAGCATTAGTTGCAATACTGCTGCAGACAAGGCTACTGCGTTTTTTAACTCACTGATTTTTTTTATTTTATTATTCTCTCTGTCCTCAGATCGGATGCATAATCTTCACAGTAGGCGGTGGTAAATTCATCTAGTGAATTTGTCTACTGGCCCATGTCTCAGAATGTGAAAGTTGAGAGTAGGGCTGCACGATTTGGGGGAAAATATGTTATTGCAATCCACAGTCTAGGAAATCATTATGGAATGACATGTATGGGTGGCTCTCAAACTCTCTCCTCGATCCTCGGTTCTCGAGGCTCGTTCCCGCTGATCTATAACTAACACTGGATAGAGTAGACTATCCCATTGTTGCCGCCCCATCATTCTTTATCTAGATCAGTGAGGACGGGGATCGAGGAAGGAAGGGAGTGTTCATAAAAGACCAAATGAGAGGCAACCTATGTGTCATTGTACCTGTATCTCTCCACATATGCACTAATATTGGCCCTGTGGTCAGTCAGAGAAATGCTTGGCTATGTGTTGCTAGATGTGTTGCTAAATGTGCAAATTGCTTGCCCCTTTACTTTACTTTTACTCAAGGCTGTTTCTCATATGAGCCATGTTAGCAGGGTGGGAATTTCGTCATTTTAGGGGCAAGGCCATTTGGCCTTCACCTTCTTTTTATTTTTAGGGGCACCAAGGCCACATGACAGGGCACAAAGGCCACTGAGTAAAATTCGATGGTTTTACATTTCAGGGTTATCTCGACACAAATACATAGACCCGCTAGCCGCTGTAGGCTTTGAGAAACACTAACACAGCCTCAAACATGAGCAGTGAAAGCATGCATTCAATGAAAGCTCATACCACCACTTAATTGTATGCCTCTATGTTTAATCACATCGAATTGGCTAGCATTTCCTCCTGATTGCAGAAACGTTTGCTTTCTTTTTCTGTCGGTCCGCGATTGCGTGATCAATTGCACAGCAAATTATCAGGTGAAGCACCAGACCTAATTTCACTCAAAGAGAGTTCTGTATCAGTTCAATACGGAACAAGACTTTTACGTGTCAAATACGGGACGATTCCGTATTATACTGAATGGTTGGCAACCCTAAGTCAGGGGCATAAAGGCCACTGTGGCCTTATGATGGGTTTTTTTTCAGGGGGCATCAAGGCCAAAGTGTAGGGCAACGGCGGCCATGGCCTCATGGCCTTGGTATAATTCCCACCCTGCATGTTAGTCTCAGTAAAAAAGAGAGGGAAAAAAACTGGGTTAGTCAACTTTTTTTTTTGCATTCACACACACTTTGGCGCAGTTTCGATGTAACAAATCGTCTCTGTTCTCACACAAATGCATTTACGGGTTTGCGTCTCAGCAACTACATGAGCGTGAACATACGTGGCCAGGTCGAGGTGTATTATCTTATGTGTGAACTATGCTAGCTATTACTGCCCCTACTGTGATGTTCAATCTTTGCTATCTTTAATCTGTGCCAGCTATCTCTTAACCAGTGGCAGTTGCTAGTGTACTTATGAACAGACCAAACAGCAGAGCTGCACAAGCATCCCTTCCTTCAACCCTGTCCCTCATGCTGTGATGTAAACATTGTGCTCTAAAGCTGTCATTTTAAAGATGCATTCTACTGTATATGTTTGCATCGAAGTAACATCATCAGCTAGGTGACATTTACAATGCAAGCTAACAAAAGCACAGTTGGTATAACAACTAATGTTAATGTTAGTTAAACAGCAACCAAAAAAGGCGCGACAAACACAGCCTGAAGCCTAGTTTAATGTCTCCAAAATCAGCTCACTGAGAAAAGGCAGTTTGGGGCTCAAAGTGATCACGACCACTTGTGGCTACACATGTACATTAAATAATCCTAAAAAAATATAGAATAGAATAGAATGAGACGTTTCTGATGTTAGTCCTCCACCTTCTCAAACCTGCTAATCAATCTGCTTGTGTTCTCACTACAGCCATGCTAGGGAAAAAAGTATGCATCACACTAGGTTGCAGGAGGAGTGATTGCTGACTCACTTTGGACCTTATCATTAAATTACCACTAGACACCTGGGTTTCACCTTGTGTGAGAATGGGGTAACATTGTCTATTTCAGTAGGTTATAATATCGAGATGTGTGTTTGCCAAATTATAGTGAATGGTTCAGCAGCTACAGCTGTCATATATGGCCAGGCTCTGGGACTGTGTGTGTGTGTGTGTGTGTGTGTGTGTGTGTGTGTGTGTGTGTGTGTGTGTGTGTGTGTGTGTGTGTGTGTGTGTGTGTGTGTGTGTGTGTGTGTGTGTGTGTGTGTGTGTGTGTGTGTGTGTGTGTGTGTGTGTGTGTGTGTGTGTGTGTTCAAGCTTCAGAGAGGATAAAAGACCAGTGTTGTGCAATTCCAAGTAGTGAGTAACTTAGATCACCAGTGGCTTTATATGTCCATTCCTCTCGAACACACTCCCCCGTGCCCTCCAACACACACACACACACACACAAGCTGTAAGCGAAGAAACACGGGAGAGCTACATATCGGAATGTAGTCCCTCACCACACACACACACAGTAGTCCTTGCTCCAAAGTACCCGCAAAGTTGCATACACTGTGGTATTTGTTCTTTAAATAGCCACATGATGTAGCCTATAGGCTCGCCTGGGTGGTTTGTGTGTCCTGCTTGGCCGAGGACGTAATGAAGTGGCGGGCCGCCTCGAAATGATGCTATCTTTTATTATCCCTTTAGAGGCGCTTGGGTTCAGCATTAACGAGGATTTAATGAACATCCCTCGCCTAAATGGTGTCTTGGAATGGTTTAGGGATCGCCTGTGTGGCTTTGACTCGGTTGCAGACACAGACAGTCAAAATGGCTGCCTAATTTGGGTAGCTTTTCAGCTCTGATTTCTGTCTCGAGTCTCTTGCTATGCGTGTGGCTTTCTTAGTAGTGAGTGAATATTTGTAACCACGCACGCATGCTAGTGTTGCATGGTGAACCGATACTGCAAAAGTATCGCTATACACTAAAATGAAAAACGTCAATACCTACATTTGCTAGTATCGATACTTTTAAGAATGACAGTGATGTTCTGCAGTAAGATATCCATTTCATGTCAGTGTAGACCATGCCTCTAGTGCCTGCTGTAGCCTATGTGTCTCTTCTCCTCACACACACATAGCGTTCAACCTGCAGCTGTCATGTTAAGTACTGCGGGACATGGCTGCTAGTCGAAGTGATACCATGGCTGCACAGCAATAAATAATAATAGGTAATGTTCAGTTGATTTGCTGACCTGCACCTCTTAAGTTTGTGTTGTTAACCTACCAAGTCTATGGAATTTAGTGCATTGGGGTTCAGTAAAATTTCAGGTATGGGCTAAGCAACCTGTTGGCAAACGTCTGGAGAGATCTCCTTCTAGATAACAATCCCATTAGCTCATGTCATGTCTGTCATTCATGTGGTGCTCACTAAAATCATAGAAATTATCATTGCAAGATATTCTTTGATCTCAGAAAAGATTTTTGAGTATCGAAAAAAATCAAAATATTGACTTGCTATTGGTATCAGACTATCAGTATCGGTGATCAGCTATAACTTTTGTATCGTGATACTAACACTAATACTCCCAAATTTACACACCTACAGACACCGTGCCAGTGGATAAAGCTGGCGTGAAGCTGCACTGCACCTGTTGGACTTTTTGATTTTGACTTTAACAATTTCCGGCATTTTTTTCCAGGCTCTTTTATATGGTAAGAGCCACCTCTTTAGAGTCTAGTCGGCCTAACAGACAACCAACCATTGAGTTGACAAAAGTCGTTTCAACAGTGTACAAATCATCCAGTTGGTGTTGATGGCACTGTGTGTGTGTGTTTGGATGAGTAACTTGTGTCTGTGTTGTAATCCCTGCAGTTGCTTCTGGCTTAACTGTTTAGCCTAGTATACTATGACCAGAGTGTGCCATACCTTTATAACCACAGGTGGGGGGGGGGGGGGGGGGGGGGGGCACAGTGGTCTGTTCTATGTGTCTGAGGACGGTACAGGTGTTTTTTTTTTCTATTGGGTGTCTGCTAATGTCAGGCTGTAGTCTTGTGTAGTTTGGTGCTCTTGATGTATTTGTTTGTTATTTGGCTCACCTGCTCCGAGGTGTGTATCTGGAAAGGGTCGTTGGCTCAGCTCTTTCGCAATCTTGGTAGTTAGAATTGTCGTTCATGGATTTGGTGTTCCTAGAAAGGGTAGTTCTAATGATCAGTCAAGTTTGGTGGTTGGAACGACAGGTCAAGAGGAGTCATTAAAGCCTTGTTCACGGATATTTTGTCAGCAAGCCAACAGTCTCAAAGTCTTTTGCCAGTGCTAAGAACCATACAACTGAAGCAAGCTATCGTATTGCTGCTTGTTGCATTGTGTAACACAGAAAGCTATTTAATTATGATGATGAGGTTGTGGGGTTAACGAGATAAAACGGATGATCAACATATTTATTGAGTATTAGTCTCTGTGTTTGTGTTGATCTGTCCCCCTTAAATCGAAAGCTCTCTGGACCAAAACGATTTGGTTTTTCCACCTCTAATTCGCATGGCATAATACGACCTGTATTGTTTTGTGATCACGACTGATGTGGTACCATGTAATGTGGGAGGTGCTGATGAGGTCTGGTTGGTGTTGGTCTATAGTAATCTAGCGCTGTTGTGTAATGCGCAGAGCGAGGAAGGTTGCCAATTCAAATCCCAGTGTTGCATGCCCTTGGACCAGGCACTTCCTCTGCAGTCTCACAGTGCAATTAATCGAATTAATCGATCAATCATGATTATGACTTCCAACAATTATGAAAATAGCATAATCGAAATATAATGATTATTTTGCCACATTCAGTTTCATAACAATGCTCTCAATTTAAACATTTTTAAAAATGTACATTTTGAATGTGGATGATGGTTCCAAAATCACTGAGTAGTCACGTTTAATAATCGTGATCTCAATTGAACAAAATAATCGTGATAATGATTTTTACCATAATTGAGCAGCCCTATCTCACAGGGGAGCTACACCAGACGTGTAACTGAAGCGATCCGTTCACGACGCGTATGTTGCAGCAGTTAATAATCACTATAATCAATGGAAGTAGTTACACCAGACGCGACAGTGGCGCGTACATTCGAAAAAAATAGACCCATCTTCTCGCATCGCAAACGGAAGGCTTCAGTTACGCGTCTGGTGTAGCTCCCCTGTTAGTCCACACGTCTATAAATGGGTACCAGCTTCACCTGCAGGGTTACCTGCTGTGGACCGGTGTCCCATCCAGGGGAGATCTACTGCTCTTATCTGCTAAATAAGCACCACAGAAACTGGATATAATGAGTGTGTTGTTAACTGTGTAAGAGCAGTGAGCTCTGTGCTCGTCTGAATAATTGGTCGTGGTGTCTGTGGTGTGATGTGGTGTCTCTGATCTGAGGTGCTGTCTGGTCTGAGGTGGTGTCTGTGGTATGCACTGGTTTGATGTGTCTGGTGTGTGTGCTGGTCTGATATGGTGTCTGTGGTGTGATGTGGTGTCTGTGGTGTGTTGTGCTGTCTGTGGTCTGATGTGCTGTCTGTAGTCTGATGTGCTGTCTGTGGTGTTCACTGCTCTGATGGTCTGGTCTGTGGTGTGTACTGTCTGTGGTCTGATGTGCTGTCGGTGGTCTGATGTGGTGTGATGTGCTGTCTGTGGTCTGATGTGCCGTCTGTGGTCTGATGTGCCGTCTGTGGTCTGATGTGCTGTCTGTGATCTGACTGGTCTGATGTGGTGTGTGCTGATGTGGTGTCTGGAGTGAGTGTTGGTTTGATGTGGTGCTGTCTGTGGTCTGGTGTGCTGTCTGTGATCTGACTGGTCTGATGGTCTGGTGTGTGGTGTCTGTGGTCTGGTGTGTTGTCTGTGATCTGACTGGTCTGATGTCTGGTCTGTGGTCTGGTGTGTTGTCTGTGATCTGACTGGTCTGATGTCTGGTCTGTGGTCTGGTGTGCTGTCTGTGATCTGACTGGTCTGATGTCTGGTCTGTGGTGTGTGTGGTTGCAGGTGGGATGGAGGAGCTGCAGTCTCTGGACCCGCGGAGGCAGGAGCTGCTGGAGGCGCGCTTCATGGGCGCGGCAGGAGGAGGCAGCACGGGGGGCAGCACGGGCAGTGCCAGCGGGGGCGCAAAAGTACGACACACACTTGTGCACACACACTCAATTATACATGCTCACACACACACACACACACACACACACACACACACACACACACACACACACACACACACACACACACATATACACTCAACTCTGTTTGTTTGTTTGTTTGTTTGTTTGTTTGTTTCTTTCTTTTTTTCTTTCTTTCTCTCTTTCACCCTCCCTCCCTTCCTCTCTCGCTCCCTTCTCTCTCTCTCTCTCCCTCTCTCGCTCTGTCTCTCTCTCTCTCCTCACTCTTTCTCTTTTTATTTGTCACTTGGTCCTTCTCTCATTAACACATAAACACACACACACACACACACACACACACACACACGGAGACAGTCAGGGCATGCCAGAAGACACATCATGTGTTAGGTTGTTGTGATGCTCTAACATGTTAACATGTTGTGTTTTCCTGTTTCAGGGCTTGACTAACAACGAATGCTCCAATCACAGCTTTGGCAGTTTGGGCTCATCCAGCGACAAAGAGTCAGAGGTAAAACTGGCAGATATACACAAATATGCAAACACACTGGCACGTCAGTGAACATTATACGCTATACCTTACCGTCAAATCTTTTTTTTTCATCTAGAACTCTGACATGAAGAGAGGTGGTTCGCCCGCATATTCGGTACGTACGTGTGTATGTGACTGTGTACGTGTGTGTGTGTACATAATGATCTGACGAATAGAAGCCATCACAGACAATTGGAAATTAAGTTAGTGTAGTTCATCTTGTCTTTGTTAATGGCTGCAACTCAGAACAGCCCCTTTAAAGGCCAATAGCTCAGCCCAGCGTGAACTGAAGGTTAGCAGCTTGGCATTTCTCTCAGTGGGAAAGAACATCCATATCATGTTCCATTTGGAGAAGATATAGCAGGCAGATAGTGTGTGTGTGTGCGTGTGTATGTGTGTGTGTGTGTGTGTACAGTTTGGAACGTGGGGTATATCTGTGTTTTCCTTGGCTTATGTATGTGTACGTATGTCTGTGGACGTGTCTGTGTGTGTGTTTGTTTTGGCTAATATGCCAGGTTGTGTGTTCCGAGAGGTCTTGTGTCCTCAGGGTGTCCTGAGTCCAGTCTCTGTTTTGTCTCAGCACGAGACATTCTTTCCACACACACACACACACACACACACACACACACACACACACACAAGCTGGGCACATATGCATGAAGCACATCGTAACTCTTGAGTGAGTGGTATGGTGCACAAGCGTGTGTGTGTGTGTGTGTGTGTGTGTGTGCGCTTGCCTGCCTGCCTGTCGTGTTCTACCTGTGCCCTTCACTGCTGGTGTGATGTTGATGCCATGCAGAGCACCCTATTTTTGGAACGACTGCAGACTCTCAAAAGCAGGCTTGTGTAGGAAAAGATTTCTCTTGGTGCTCTCGCTGTTGAGTCTGAAACCTGGTCTGGGCTGGTCTGGTTCCGCTTGTCAGGGGCCACTGTGTGTTCTGGTTTTCCATGGTTCCTGTGTCATTTGTCACATTCCGCTTCTGTTTTTCCATAGACTCCCGAAAAGAAGCACTCGGAAACCTCCAGAGGCCGGAAGAGGAAAGCTGCTGACAACCAATCGGAGAGCAACCAAGGTGAGCGAGGTCACCCTCTCCACACGTGTGGTCATGGGAAGTGGAGTCTTTTTCCCCCCTCAGTCTCATGTTCACCAGTTTTTCTGTGACTCACCGTCTGTCTTTGTTCCCTTTTTTAGGGAAGTCGTCTGCAAGAGGAGGGCCCAAAATCAGCGACTATTTTGACGTAAGTGAAGTGTGTCCAGAGTGATGAATGAGGTTGGTTAGAGCAGTGTTTCTCAACCGGGGTGCCGCGGCACCCTGGGGTGCCTTGTGGCCTCCTCAGGGGTGCCGCAGAAACGTGTCTGACACTAGGCTAATCAAATAAAAAAAAAAAAAAGCATAATTTTGGAATCTTTCCTCTAGTCTAGCTTTATCACGTAGATAAGTAAATTGCGGCCACACATCAGAGAAAATAGATATTTCTTTCTAACCCTGAAGCTGCAATCCGTAGCCTGTATGACGTCTATAAATTGGTTACTTTTGTTTACAGCGTGCGATATCGGATGAGTTGTCAAGTCATAGCGTTATTGTGTAGCGGTTCATTAGCAACATGGACAGGTTTTTGAAAATAATATCTGAACCTGGGCCCTCAACATCATCTCCTCTTCATTGTGTGGTTATTCAGTGAAGGAGGTAGAGACCGTCAGCAAGGGCTTTGGTTTGCTGGGCAGATATTGACAAATGCGGCCGTGCTGTCTGCTGTGCATGCGGAAGAGTGTACTGTTTTTACACCGGGAGTATGGAGGAGGCTAACCAGCAGCATGTTAGAAAGATGCAAAACTGTTAAGTGCCATTAGGGCGCTTTATACACGTAATACTTCTCTCGATCATCACTGGCAAGTGCAGAATTTTTCCGCGATTGCATTCATATGGTGTGGTTCCAACATTACGGCCAAATGACTCGGTCAGCAGCAGGAAAAGAACATTGCGAAAATACACGTCTGTCTGAAAACGGCCCGAGAAACGTCAGTATGATGACAATTATGCTACCTCACGTTCGGATTCAAGTACAGAGAGCGCCCTAGAGCTGTGGACCAGGAGCTACGTGTGTGTCTGTCATCCATTCCTGCGAGAATAGAGCGGCTGTATTCATCCTTGCAGGCCCAAGTCTCTCACTGAGTGTAAGTCACACTCCTGTGTGTGTGTGTGTGTGCGCGCGCGCACGTTCACCTATGAGTTTAAAAAAAGTTTGGGGTGCCTTGAGATTTTTCAATCGTGTAAAGGGTGCCGCGACTGAAAAAAGGTTGAGAAACACTAGGTTAGAGTCTTTGATGAATTGCGTACGTGCGTGTGTGTTTTCCCTGGGTGACAAACACAGCCATTTCACAGGACGTGTTTGAATTGAAATGCATGACAAAGAGATCATACACGTAGCGACTCATAAATGAAAATGATGCTTATCATTGATTGGAAAAACAAACATTCAAGACTTTCAGAGCTAGGTCAGTGTTTTGATTAGTTGATAAATTACTCAGGATTAGGTTTTGACTTGGGTGTGTTGGATTGTATCAGTAGGTTTTTGTATGTATGTCTTATTGGGTATTTTTGCTTCTCTCTCTCTTTTTCTCTCTCTCTCTCTCTCTCTCTCTCTCTCTCTCTCTCTCTCTCTCTCTCTCTCTCTCTCTCTCTCTCTCTCTCTCCACATGCTCAGTTTCAGGGGGGGAATGGCTCTAGTCCGGTGAGAGGTCTTCCCCCAGTGCTCCGTTCCCCTCAGAATTCACATTCCCACTCAGCACCTGGCTCCATTGTGAGTGAACAACTCGCCTGCGCGCGCACACACACACACACACACACACACACACACACACACACACACACACACACACACACACACACACACACACAATCACACAATCACACAATCACACGCACATGCACACGCTCACATGCACAGTGCCATGCAGTCATTCATTAACACCCTTTATCAGTAACACATACACACGGAGCACAAACAAACCGAATACACTTACATAACTCCCTTACGTGATGGTTGTTTTGATTTTACACTCCTCGGTGCTGTGGAGTTTTCACTTTTTAACTTAAGCAGAAAAACCCCTCGGTCGAGTAAATTTCCTTTGGAACTTGACTTTGTGGAACATACATACAATAAACGATCAGTCAAGTTAAATCTGTCATTCCTGGTGGTTTTACCTGGCCAGTATGTATCTAAAAAAATCCACTGTAATCCACTTGATGCGTTTGATAAAAATGAAGATGTATCTGTTTTTGTTTTCTTCTCCAGATCAGACAGAACAGCTCCTCTCCAACCAGCCTTTGCTCTGCGGACCACATGATGCACCCTAAACAGCTCAGCAGCAGGAGCATGCAGGTGAGACGGCCCTCTCTCTCTCTCTCTCACTCACTCACTCACTCACTCACACACACACACACACACACACACACACACACACACACACACACACACACACACACACACACACACACAAACACACACTTACTCACTAGCGCCTTTCACATTGACCGAATTTAACGCTAAATCAGCTGAATTTAACGTTAACGTTGTTCCTTATATGAATGCCCATGTAATCTCACTCAGTCTTTTGAAATGTCAAAATAGTTTTTTAAACTTTTAGACAAGAGACTAAATCCCAGACAGTGATGACCGGTCATGGCCAACCATTCTACAGTGAGCCAAGTCCCTCAATTGAAAGAGTCATGTGACCCAAGTTAATTAGAGGAAGGGGAAGAGTGGAATGTTCCATAACCAGACCCAGCATACCTGGCATCCCAGAATCCTACAGCACCAGCATGGGGGACACATAGGGTGCCTCTCATTCGTGTTTTATACCATCCTTTATACCATCCTTCCTTCCTCGGCCCTCGTCCTCACTGATCTAGATAAAGAATGATGGGGCGGCAACAATGGGTCTATCCAGTGCTAGTTATAGATCAGTGGGAATGAGTCTGGAAGACCGAGCATCGAGGAGGGAGGGAGAGATGTTGAGAGAGGCCCATAGTGTTGATGCTATTTTCGGTCTCTCGATCTCTCTAATGTAACAACAGTTACAGTCTCTTTGTCTGTTTCACCGGCTATTGGTCCTTCTCCACCTCTGTCCATGTCCATGTCCTTTGTTTTCTGTCTCTGTCTCTCACTCACTGTCCCTCATGTGTCTGTGTCTTTCCCAGACGGACATGACGCTGCTGAAGCTGGCAGCTCTCGAGAGCAACAAGAATCAGGACCTGGAGAAGAAGGAGGGGAGGATAGACGATCTGCTCAGGGTAGGAAAGAGCTGTGTGTGTGTGTGTGTGTGTGTGTGTGTGTGTGTGTGTGTGTGAGAGAGAGGGTGAGTGAATGAGAGGGAGGAGGATTGATGGTGTGTCCCCCAGGAAGATCAAATACATCATCAATACGACGACAAATATGATCAGAATGTTGGAAGATACCCAGTGTTGATTTAAGCACAGTAAAATCCTTGTCAAAGGTCAATTTGGTCTTAAATCATGCAGGTGTGGTCTGTGTTGGGGGGTATGTGTGGTGGGTGTACTGTACGTGTGCTCAAGACAAGCATAAAAGAACTAAAAGACAAAATGTGTGACCGTCTGTAAACAGAGAGCAGTACAGATGATGACTGCTCTCATTTGGTCTCGGCAACGGCTTTTGTTTGGATAGAACACATCTTGAACTGGAAGACTGTTGTGTTTCTATCCATTAGTTACAAATGACTTGAGGAGCAGCTGTTGACAAATGGGAGCTGTTAATGATGTTTGTGTGTGTGTGTGCGTGTGTGTGTGTGTGTGTAAAGAAACGGAGCTAATAGAGATCAGAGGAGAGAGAGAAAGCTGGAGAAAAACAGTTAATTATCCGACCGTTGATTGAGTGGAAAATCCCTCTTTTTCTTTTCCCCCAGGCAAACTGTGACCTCAGGAGACAGATAGACGAGCAGCAGAAGCTCCTGGAGAAGTACAAGGAGCGCCTGAACAAGTGCATCACCATGAGCAAGAAGCTGCTCATCGAGAAGGTACCACTCCACACGAAGTGGCCCCGCCCTCAGCCCTTCACACACATACAGTACTAGACATTTCCTTTTTTGTTTTGTTTTTTTTATATAATTTTGGGGGGGGGGCTTTTTATGGCTTAATTGGACAGGACAGTAGAGATACAGACAAGAAGTGAGTGGGAGAGAGAGTTGGGGCGGGATCCGGAAAGGACCACAGGGCTGGAATCGAACCCGGGTCGCCGGCGTGCGGTGCAGGTGCCCCAATCAGTCGCGCCACGGCTGGGGCCTCATTCTAGACAATTTCCTGTGTATTAGCCACATTGTGTATAAGCTGCAGGACCGTGTTGTTACAACCTTGTTACAAAGAAACAAAACCATATTAATTCCATATTACAGGGGTGGGGAACCTGGGGCTCGCCAGCTACCAGTGACTCTTATTGCTGCATGGCCAGGGTTCTTGAACGACATGGGTTGGCGAAAGATGAACAAATCAAAAGACAAAGACAACTTGCAATCAAGGGATAAGCCTAGGCCCAGTAGAAGGCTAAATAACAATATTACGTAAACCGCTCACAAAAAGTAAGGAAACTTGACTTTGGCCCATTATATCTCCACTTTAATAATACCAATCACTAAAGTGTTTTACGTCATTTACATCGTTTATTAGTCACCTTTACAATGAGGTACAGCTTGTAAGCATTGGGCTCCCATGGAATGAGCAACACAAGCAAACGTGTAAGTAGTGCCAACGAAAAATGTGCCAAAATGGCCAGTTATGCTATTGGAATTCGCCTTTGCTACTTCACGCATTGACGATTGCACTCTCTCACAGAAATGAGGAAAACAAAACATGTTAGGCATACATTCGTTCATTTTATACTCAGTGTTAGGGTCCTCAGTTGCGTGTAGAGGATCCATATGCAGCCACAACAGCTTGGCACCTTCTTCTCATGCTGGTCGCCAACCTGGCTACATTCTGCTGTGGGGATGGCATTCCATTCCTCGATAAGGATCTGTTAAGTCAGCCAACCTGGTTCTGTTGGTGACTCTGGCACGTACAGCACGCCCAAGCTGATCCCACAAGTGTTCAATTGGGTTGAGGTCTGGACTCAAGTCACGGCAGGCCATTCCATCCTCTCCACTCCCCAAATTCTGGAGGTACTCTCTGATGATCCCAGCTCTATGGGGGCGAGTGTTGTCATCCTGGAGGATGGCATTTGGTCCCATATTCTGGAGATATGGAAGTGCCACTGGCTCCAGAATCTCATCCCGGTATCTAAACTCACCTGGTTGCACTTGAAGCCCAAAACGAGATGTCTGGCAGCAGAACCCTATTACTGGCCATTTTGGCACATTTTTGGTTGGCACTACTCAGACATTTGGCTGTATTGCTCATTCCATGATTGCCCTATGCTTACAAACTATACCTCATTGTAAAGGTGACAAATCAACGATAAAAATGATATGAAACACTTTACTGGTTGGTATTACTAAAGGGGAGATTTAATGGGCCAAAGTCAAGTTTCCTTACTTTTTGTGAGCAGTTTATATTAAAATGAGAAGGCTTTGTGGCAAATACGAAGGGCTATCTTAGTAATTTAATTTAACTTCCTCACTTGACTCCGTAACCG
>NC_085016.1:10692658-10720158 GCF_963854185.1 Sardina pilchardus
TGTGCTAAACACCTCCCTACTTCTCTGCATTTGCAGACATGCCTGTCGAGAGTACAGGATCCACAAGCAACTGGACCATCCCAGAATAGTCAAATTGTATGATTATTTTTCCTTGGACACAGACACGTGAGTCTCTCTTCCTAACAAATATGTGCGTTTCATGTGATTACATCCATAAGTATGTGTACACAAGTGCATGTTTCTCATTTCTCATGTCTGGTTTTGATGGGTCAGGTTCTGCACGGTTCTTGAGTTCTGCGAGGGGAACGATCTCGACTTCTACCTGAAGCAGCACAAGCTGATGTCTGAGAAGGAGGCGCGCTCCATCATCATGCAGATCATCAACGCGCTCAAGTACCTCAATGAGATCAAACCGCCCATCATCCACTACGACCTTAAGCCAGGTACACACACACGCGCACGGGCACACACACACACACACACACACACACACACACACACACACACACACACACACACACACACACTAGACCAGTTACTCACAGAGGTAGTGTGTTCTAATCTGCCCATAATGACCTGCATGAATGCGCTATGTATGCACAGATGCACATGAACAGTGATCTTAAGTCAAGGGGAGCAAACCTCATCAGTGCCACCCAGCCTGATGAACCTGTTCTAATGTATTGTTTTGAGAATGCTGTTACTGTGTTGGCGCGCTTCGCTGTATGCAGCCGTGTGACCTGAACTTAAAGGTGTGTGTGTGTGTGTGTGTGTGTGTGTGTGTGTGTGTGTGTGTGTGTGTGTGTGTGTGGTAGGCAACATCCTGTTGGTGGACGGGACAGCCTGTGGTGAGATTAAGATCACAGACTTTGGCCTGTCCAAGATCATGGATGACGACAATTACGGCGTGGATGGGATGGACCTCACTTCACAAGGGGCCGGAACATACTGGTGAGAGAGAAGATCTGGGGGGAAAAAAAATATATATGTATAAAATATTGTATGTATAGATAGATATGTACAGAAGTTACTGCAGAGTTTTCTGTATGTATAGATCTGCTCAATTGTTCTGATGTTTCATGAATAGCGGTATTTACTATTTACATAGTACATTTTACATGGTAAATATGTAAATCTGCTTTTTGATAGAGAGTTTGATTGGAAGTTTGCATTTATTTCTAGTTGATGTCTTAAATGTGCCTGTATTTCATTACCTGAACTCTCATGTTTACGTTGCACAGGTACCTGCCTCCAGAGTGTTTTGTCGTGGGAAAAGAACCTCCAAAGATCTCCAATAAAGTAGACGTTTGGTCTGTGGGAGTCATATTCTTCCAGTGTCTGTACGGCCGCAAGGTAATACACCGGCAAACACACACACACACACACACACACACACACACATACACAGCATAACCTCTAGAAAAACTAGATCTTTCGCTTGTATATTTACTCTCTATCTCTCTCGTGTGTGTGTGTGTGTGTGTGTGTGTGTGTGTGTGTGTGTGCAGCCGTTTGGACACAACCAGTCTCAGCAGGACATACTTCAGGAGAACACCATCCTCAAAGCCACTGAGGTGCAGTTCCCTGTCAAACCCGTCGCCAGCAACGAGGCCAAGGTGAGTCGAACACACACACACACACACACACACACACACACACACACACACACACACACACACACACACACACACACACACACACACACACACACACACACACACAGACACAGAAGAATTGGCATATCCATACCTTAGGCAGCAAAACATGTTACAACTGTCTCCAGTCTACCCTGTTCCCTAATACACACCCCTAAAAGATGTTGGCTCTTATTTTCCCATCCCATCCCAGCCGAGACGTTGCATTTGATTTGACCGTGTGTGTGTGTGTGTGTGTGTGTGTGTGTGTGTGTGTGTGTGTGTGTGTGTGTGTGTGTGTGTGTGTGTGTGTGTGTGTGTGTGTGTGTGTGTGTGTGTGTGTGTGTGTGTGTGTGTGTGTGTGTGTGTGTGTGTGTGTGTGTGTCCTCAGGCGTTTATCCGGCGCTGCCTGGCCTACAGGAAGGAGGACCGCTTCGACGTGCAGCAGCTGTGCAGTGACTCGTACCTGCTGCCCCACATGCGGCGCTCCAATTCGTCGGGCAACCTGCAAGCCCCGCCCTCTAGCCCCGCCTCCTCAGGCATCATCTCCTACTGAGCAACCGCCAGATTGGCTGATCGACCTGACTTGACACGTCATCTGTCCAACCATGCCCCCTAACGCCTGTCCCTGAGATGTGATGCGATTTGATGTCTGATAGAGGGAGGGAGGGAGGGAACGGGGGGAGGGGGGGGATTGGCTGCTTGGCAGGAACTCGGAAAAGGAATAACACCCTCACCCCACACACACCTGCGGTCACCTGACCAGCCATGGCCGCTGTTGTGTTTTTGTTTTTTTGTTTTTGTTTTTGTTTTTGTCAAGTTGCACTCTGTTGCTGGATGAGAGGCTGTGCGTGGGGAGGGGCGTGGAGAGAGCACAGAGGAGAGATTCTCGTGCTGAGGAGTGAGGACGGGACTTGGAGATCCGGAGATGAGATCGCCCCCCTCATGTGAGCGGGTGTGGCGCTCACGTGGCAGCACGACTGGAATGCTATTGCCATGGTTACAGCTGCCGTGGCAGCAGTGAGAAGCTTTAACGCTGGGATTCTCAGAGGCACTACCGCATGCGGCTCCCTGACGAGGTGTGTGTGTGTGTGTGTGTGTGTGTGTGTGAGAGTGAGTGAATGTGTGCCTGTGTGTGTTTGTACGCGTGAAAGACCTGCAAGTGTGCCATCCCTAACTGCAGTACCCTGCAGAACACAACCTAACCAAATGTGGGGTATGGCACGCCTGTACTGTGTTTGTGTGTGTGTGTGAGGAAGGGTGTCACAGTGAGTGTTGGTGCAGGACTGTTGAAATTTGGATCTCTCTTTTGTGTAAGTGAAGAGTGTGTGTGTTTGTCAGCAGAATTAAACAGTGCAGGACTAACACACCCATATTTTTTTTTCTCTCTCTCTCTTGAATTTTTTTATTGTTCTTTCCAGAAATGGTTTGATGTTTTGCTGCTATTTTATGTTGCTTTTAATTTTAATTCAGAAGCTGTCCAAGCTTCAGGTACAAGCTGTACAGTTTGTTAAAAAAAAAAAAAAGTTCAATTTAATTATTTCAATTACTAGATCACAGCATGCAGAGGAAAACGCTGAAGTGTGTGTGTGTGTGTGTGTGTGTGTGTGTGTGTGTGTGTGTGTGTGTGTGGATTGGTGGGTGAGAGTATGTCAGTGTATTTGTCCGTGTGTGTGTGTCTATGTAGTATTTTCCTTTCCTTTTTTTTTTGGATACGAGTTCTGATTGAACAACTGGTGGGCCGGACCCCGCCCCAGTAATCGTACCACCACAGCTTCCACACACTCGGACATGCTCTCCTCATGCTCATGTTGCTAGGCAGCCTTTGCCACCCCTGCCACACACACACACACACACCCCCCCCCCCCCTTGCAGCTAGGACTGGAACCAATGCAGAGGCTGCCTAAACAATCAGCCGCCACACTCCACCCCACAAATGTGTGGAAGGACAGATGAAAGAATGAAAAGATGACTGGATGACAGAGAAAAATATGTGAATGGATGGATGGATGGATGGATGGATGGATGAATGGATGAATGAATGAAGCGATATATGTGTGGTTGGATGAAATGCTAAAGTGGGGAGGGCGGGATAAAGGATGAATGAAATCAATAAATTGCTGAGTGGATGTATTTGTTTAAAGGGATAACGTTCCAGTAGTGTTCCTGGTGAGAACGTGAGGGGTCTGCCTGTGTTAATTTTTTTTCTCTCCCCTCCTGATTTTTGGTTTCATGCTCTGGCAGATTGCAGACTGTCTGTAATCCCTGTCTTGTATCCCCGCTCCCGTTCAGAAACAGTTGGACTGTCTAAAATGCTGCTGGAATTGTAGAGAATGTAGCCAAAAAACAGTAATAAACGTCAAAAAAGGCTAAAACATTTTTGTGTCTGCGTTGTTCTGTCATCCGTGTGTGTGTGTGTGTGTGTGTGTATGTAATCACTTAAATATTACGGATATTTGTGTCAAGAATATAATGGAATGGATGTTGCTGGCTGGCAAATAGCTGAGTCATCTGTTGCTATGGTAACAAGGAATGACACCCCTAGCTATTCTGGATGGCCCACTGTCTCATGTGTGTCCTCAGATTGACAGTCTGATGAAATGTTTCTGGAAGGATGAATATGATGTGTCACTGGGGGAATTCCAAGCTAGCATGTGGTGTAGTGACGAAGTTAACTCATCAAGTTGTAAACCTCTTAATAGAGAAGCCCTATAGGGTTTCATTCTCCTACAAAAAAAAAAAAAAAACCTTATGCCTTTTTAAGGAGGTGTACTTCTGACTCTAAGTCAACTTCTGGTTAGTCACTGTTCAACCTGTTCTAACATTCCCCACAGATGTGGCACCTCATTTTCTTCCCATGTAGATATGTTATCAGGACTGGAGGCTGGTCTGTGGTGCTGTGATCTAATCGGCAATGTGATCTGACTTCTCTAATTGGGAAATTGAGTTAACTTGCTGTATTCCTGCACGATATAACGGCCAATGGCACATGGGAAGATTCCTTGGCTAATTCCAGGGATTGTGAATTTTAAAGTAGCTGTGCATGTTAGACTAGGGTGTGGAAACAACTGACAGCATTCACATTCTGCTAATTGGATAAAGAATAACGACTACCCACTCCTTTCTACACAGTCTACCGTGTGAAATTTCCCAAATGATGGTGAATATCACTGCTCCCAACTGAACTAAAATGAGGATGTTAAAATGTGTGGGTTATGTGTAGTTAAGCATAGCATACCATCTCTATGTGACGGGCAAAGACAAATTATGAAAATAAGGCAGGCATTATGAAGGCAGTTTCTTGCTGCCAGCATATTTTATGTCACAAACCTAAGGAACCAATCCTGTCGACTATCCATATGCGAGTTGGGAGTGAGACTGCTCTGTGCTCAAGGAAATACTAAGGTGTAGAATTATTTTAAATCCATTTTACAGCACTCACTCACTCACTCATTCACTCCTAAATATGTAGTTGGGACAGTTTGCACAGTTCAATGTTTTTGGTGGCATGAGCCAGGGTTGGGGTTATATACAGTATAGGATCAAGGTCAGAGTCCTGGGGGATATTCCAAATATGTGGTATAGTGACATACCTGGGTAAGTTCACTCAAAGTATAAGTTGTAAACCTCCTACAAAAAGAGCCCTATGGCATGGTTTTGTTAGGAAAGTGAGGCCATGTAGCTCTTCTATTACAAACGTTACACTTTGAATGAACTTACCCAGGTTTGTCACCAGACCATGGAAAACCCCTGGGTTGGGATCACAGTGTTGAATAGGGTCATACTGTGGAGCAATAGGGACAGTGGTTTTGGTTATGTTATGTATTGACAGGAGTTTGTTTGGCATTTGGGATGACAGTAAAATTAGTATAAGTCTTGAGAAAATTATTTAATGACCTTTTTGGAGATCACAGTCTCTGTAGAGCATAGAGACAGCAGATGGTCAATGACCAGGGAATGAGTGTGAATTACAATAGCCTCTCCATCTGTTGATCATAACATCCTTATCCTTATCAGACATCCTCATGTTTGTGTACAAAAGACTGAGCTGATTCTATGAGGCCTTCTGTGGACAGTTGGATGTGGAGGGTTGAGGGGACTAGATCATCCTTCTTCTAAATATTCACGGGTTTCATCAGATCCCTTTTCACAGAATTAATCAAGCACCATGTTGTGTGCATTCATAATCTAGATACTTAATTTTATACACCTGTGGAAAGGGGCCTGATGAAAGCCATGAATACTACAGACAATGGGGGAAAGGGGTATTTATGTCCTTACCCTGTATATTAAATATTTTCTCTTAGTTGAAAGAATGTAATGGAGAATCTGATTCACAGATATTACAGAAATGGAATCCCTCTCTTTTAAATCTTTACCAAGGGAATGGGATCAATTACAAATGTTGCCAAGTTTTTAGTTTAGTTAGTTTTTTAGAGTTTAGAGCAAAAAAAGTCTATTTTCATAAACTATCATAGGTTAGTTAGTCAGTGGATGGACTGAGGAAAGCAGTGTTTACTTTGTTGCCCCCTGCTGGTAAAGACATGTATCCTTCTGAACAATGTACCAAGACAATACTGTAACATACTATAACATTGAACACCTCTATCAAGAATATTACTGAGTAGTATGCCAAAGAAAATACTCAAACAAATATAAAATCTGTTTTACTTAGAAAGATCATGACATGTCACGATGACGATAAGAATGAACATACGCTCTGACCAATCTCCTTTGTACAGTGTGGAGGCTTCACATGGGCAAAGCCAATGGGGGCAGGACGGGGGAGGGAGTTTCTAAAGAAAAGATGCCATAGTCAAGGTTGGTGGGAGACACTGCTGTCCCGAGGCACAGACAGACATAGAGATCATATGACACAAACCTGAGGCAAACTGTCACTTAGCTGTCATGTGACATATAAGAGAACCCATTATTACCTCCATGAAGTCATGTTCTTCATGAGGGAACCCTCCTACATCATTTGCTCATTCACTGAATTCTAACATGATCCCGAGTTGCACCCAGATCATTTGCTCATTCTCTGAATTCCAATTATGATCATGAGTTGCACCCCTACACCATAAATTTGTGTGCCTGCCACCTAGAGTACATTCCAAGTAGGTGGCAGATCTGTGTAAGTTAACTCTGAGGAGGTAGTAAACCTTTTAATAGAAGACCGAAGCCCCCGGGCTGTTACATGATCAGGTGTACCACTAAACCACCTACTTGGAATCAGGGGCTGATTTGCTCAAGACCATGTTTACCACACCTACTAAAAGCAGTAATGATGAGTACCCAGCTATGATAGGTGGTTTAGTGGCAAACCTAGATACAAATTACTACTTTGTACACACCCCTGATCAAGTCCTGATGCATTGATGTGGATGTCTTTCTAGCTGTACACAAACACAAGCAATCTCTCTCTACAAAGTAGTTCAATGCCATTCAAATGATCATTAAAAGAATGGCACTAGCTTACATACACACACACACACACACATACTTGTGACATGCGACTGCTGAAACACACACACACACACAAAGTGAACCAACTCATCACTGTGTTGTATAGTTCATGGTCATTTTATTGTTTGTTGCATCCTCCTTGCTCTTGTGAAAATGTCCATTTGGTCACTTACCAAAGATTTTCAAACCGATCGAAACACCTCCAGATTTCTGACCAGGCATTGCTAGATCTCACATCCCTGAAGATGTAGGTCTTGTGTACTATGTATTTTCGGGTGTTGTTGTATCCTTTACTTAATGTCCTCACAAAAGGCCATTACATCCTGCTGTGTGTGATTTTATGGAAGAGAGGCCACCTGTGCACATTCTGTACACACTACCTTCTATTTGAGTTGATTAAACTTCTTTCGGAAAAAACCTTGTGCAGTGACCGTGAAGTTTGAGAAAACCCATGCTTTGTTTTTGACCACTGTCAACATCAAGTCTTCTCTTAACAACTTCTGATCTCAATCGATCGATCTCGACTAATTAGCACACCACCATTCAAAACAGAGGGCAGTCGGTTTAGTGTAAAATCCGGTGTAGTTTATTGCTCGTGTGTACGGGGGGGAAAAGAACCATCGTTTTTGACACCTCTCCCTTTGAACCCACGGCGCCTCCTCCTCACACAGCCCAGCCCAGCCCCCCGGCAACCCGCCCCGACGATCCCGCTGCCCGTCAGCAGGTGACCCCAAGTCCCCGTGGAATTATCGAGTGACCACTCCGAGTACCCACGACTGAACGGAGGGAGTGGAGCGCCATGATGGGACTGTACACGAGGGGGGATAATTATAGAAAAAAAAAAAAAAGAAAAAAAAATCAGACCCAAATGAATTAAGCAAAAAAAAAAATGGTGCAAAAATGCAATATAATGATTCTCTGAGATAAGAAGGGGGGGAAATAAAATACAATCACGAGGCATAACTAAAAATACATAGAGAAAATTATTTATCGATTCCAAAGCAATTAAAAAAAAAAAAAAAGAAAGAAACATAAACCAAAACATAAATGGCAGAACAGAAATATGAAATATGTGGTGGAGGCGAGGCGCACAGTAAAGAAGAGAGAAATCAAGGCTATGCAGGTCACTTATGAGGGGGCCGTTTTACATTTATCTGCATGGTAGTCTTTTTGTTTGTTTTTTTTTGTCCAGTTCCTGCTTTTCGTACACTCATTATGCTGTCCATTCATGAATCCTTCACCTCATCTCTGCGTCCTTCAGAGAGTGGGCCCTGCGTCCAGCAGGCGGGGCTAGTCTCTCTCTCCGTGTGTGTCTGGAGCCCACTACTTTTCCAGGGCCAAATAAATACAATTGAGAGAGTGTAACAAGGAGAAATTGCAAGAGAGAGAGAGAGAGAGAGAGAGAGAGAGATAGAGAGAGAGAGAGTGAGAGAGTGAGAGAGACAGAGTGAGAGAGAGAGAGACAGAGTGAGAGAGAGAGAGAGATGGACAGAGTGAGAGAGAGAGATAGACAGAGTGAGAGAGAGAGAGAGAGAGAGAGTATGTGCGCATAACCGCAAAAAAAAAAATATCATGGAATAGTGAAACCAACGAACAAAACAAAAACAGCACTTTGTTATGATGACTCTGCGGCGGGTGGGGCGTCTTCTGTCGTAGCCGCGGCGACTGCCGTCTCCGTGACGACGGGCGCGGGGGCAGCCGGAGCCGCGGCCTCCGTCGTCATGGTAACCTCTGGCGCCGCGCTGGGTGCCGGGGTGGCGTCCAGGATGACGGCGGGCGGCAGGCCGACAGCAGGCATGGTTGGTAACGTGGAGGACAGGGAGGTGGGTAACATGGTGGGCATAGGGAGGGGGGCCATGCCAGGGAGGTTAAGAGGGGGGAGAGGGGCTAGGGCGGCAAGTGGGGGGAAACCTGCCAACACAAACACACACACACACACACACAGTCAATTCAGTTCATTCTGTGAGCAGTCACTTTGATAACTCTACCTCTGTACCAAAGATTCTAGAACAGCTCTGTGCCGTCCACCAGAGCCATATAGATATAGAGTTGTATCTATATGGCTCTGCTGTCCACCACAGCAGCGTCACTGTTGTGCTCTGCCTACACTGGCCACTAGGAGCGCTGGTGCCATTGCTGCTCGATTACGACAGTCCTGACACGCTCCATTCCTTTGGCATTTGCAAATGGCACAAACCGCTGTTAAGGGTGGGGTGCTGGGAGTGTGTCAAGCTGTCAGTAAGACTAATGTGTGTGAGAGTCTGTGGAAGGTTGTGTGCCTGTGTCTGTGTGTGTGTGTGTGTGTGTGCGCACATGTGTTATTGAGCAACCCACAGTAATAGCAATGACGAGTTTACTTCATGTAACTGAGTGGCTGGTGTGTTTGCAGTGACATAGCTGAGCGTGAGCATGAGAGTGTGTGTGTGTGTGTGTGTACACATTTGTGTTATTGAGCAACCCACAGTAATAGCAATGACATTTGTTTACTTCATGTCACTGAGTGGCTGGTGTGTTTGCAGTGACATAGCTGAGCGTGAGCATGAGAGTGTGTGTGTGTGTGTGTACACATTTGTGTTATTGAGCAACCCACAGTAATAGCAATGACATTTGTTTACTTCATGTAACTGAGTGGCTGGTGTGTTTGCAGTGACATAGCTGAGCGTGAGTATGTACAGTATGTGTGTGTGTGTGTGTGTGTGTGTGTGTGTGTGTGTGTGTGTGTAGGGGGCTCACCGCCGACTGGAGGGAGGCCACTGAGGCCCGGTAATGAGACGCCACTCAGGTCAGGTAGCGGTATGTTCAGGTTGGGCAGGTTCGGGAGGTTTGGAAGGGGCGGCAGGCCTGCAGGTAATGGCATGAGGCCTGTGTACGCACACACACACACACACACAAATTACAATTAGGACACAGGTGATAGCATACACATACAAGAAAGAGAGGTGAACATGCACACAAATAGTCAATGCAGGAATATTTACACACAAAACACAGCTGAGAGACACGTGCTAACATGACAAGTGCAACACACACACACACACACACACACACACACACACACACACACACACACACACACACACACACACACACACACACACACACACACACACACACACACACACACACACACACACACACACACACACACACACACACACACACACACACACCACCAAATCGGATCTTCATTAACATTATGATGACACTCAATTACTCTTAATCAAAATGGATGCCATCCTTAATTAATGGCGTGGCTGAGATAATCCCATTTGCCCCACACACGTGTGCAGTGTGCCCATTAGCAGAGCAGATGTGGCGAGATGAGTGATGAGGAGGGGAACAGTGACGGCTTAAAGGCTGGATGCCCACCTGGTAGCGTAGTGGCAGGGTTCACCCCTGGCACAGAGGCCAGGGAGGGGCCGACTTGGGTGGGTAGCAAGGGTACAGTAGGCACACCTGTGAAACACACACACACACACAAACAAAAAACATGTCTGAAACTGTTTGACTGACAAAACAAGGATTTAAAGTATCACCAGCAGCTTTTTACCCAATAATATGGTGGTTAGCAGCTCAGGCAACTGTGATGTGAGGCTTTAAGGTTTGGTTTACAAGGGTCCAAGATGGAACTCACAACTTTCTAAACAAGGATTTAATGGCTGCACTCCAAATTCTACTATTTAAATTACACAGAACACATCTGGAACCTCAACTCATCAAGTTACAAGAAACAAAACCATATTAATACCATATTAACTGTCCCCGTCTATTAATCTTGTAGCTGGAGAAATTTAGCAAAATCAATGTGTACAGTATGCCACGTCTAATAGTAAATAGGAGATTACGGTCTATAGACATTGAAGCTGAATAGCTGTACTACTGTCCAGAACACATTACACTTGGCCTCATCTCCCATTACAATAGCACAGCACTATCTTCCTCCAGAATAATGTTTCTTGTACTATCAGCGGCTGATTAGACGCCAGGCGTTGGGGGTGTACCTGTGTGCAGTTCACTGGGCATGGTGGGCGTGGCCGAGGCGAGTGACAGGCCAGCGAGGCTATCCTCTAGGCCGGTAGGGGCGGGAGCAGCGGCTGGGGGAGGGCTCACAGCCGAGAGCTGCACCTGACGACCAGAGAAGTCAGAATTAGAATGATGGGTGAGAAGGAGGAGTAGAACTTTGAGCTTCATGATCAGTCATCATCAGTGCAGACTTTACATTCATTTTACATTGATTCAATCCAATCATAAAGTGTGGTAATGTTATCACAGTGTTCATTTAGTAACAGCTCTATATTCTGTATTCAAGATAGTGGGGATCCTGCTCCCCTTTTGTTCTCTCAAACTGTGTCTCAATCCACATACTTCCATGAGTACACTGCAAGTGTGCACTGAGCGCTTACTTGCACTACGCCCACGTTTCATTACATTACATTTTGATGGCTAGTATAGAGGTGCTTCTCATCATGCCTCTTCGATCCTCGATCCTCGAGGGGCGTTCCCACTGATCTATAGCTAACACTGGATAGACTATCGCATTGTTGCCGCCCCATCATTCTTTATGTAGATCAGTGAGGCCCGAGGAGTGAGAGAAGACGTATAAACGCTGAATGAGAGGCACCCTATGTCTCAATATCTGCACTACATACTTGAACTAAAAATTTGAAGTGTGCTAGTATGCGGTTTGAGACACAGGCGTAGTCTTCAGTTTGTGGCTCAGGAAGAGGAAACAAAAGGAGTGGTAGAAACAGAGAGGAGAGAGAGAGTGGGGTGTATGAGGACAGAAATCAAATGGGAGGCAGATGGTGCAGTCTCTTGGGAGGGATATCTCCTATACACGGGCAAGAGGTATGCATCGTTATGTGGAGAGTAGTGATGGGGCTGTTTGAAAAGCTATTCATATCACAGAACACTCAGCGATCTGTTCTGCTGAACAAAATTATTTGCAAACATCTCACAAAAGACGATTGTCTTTTGTGGAAAGGCGAGACAGTGAGTAAGTGACTGCAGATGTTGTAACTGCTTTCCAAGGATCAAGAAAAAAAAAAATAAAGAAAAAAAAACACAAAAAAATCTCAGTTCTCTATTCTTCAAACAGTACATGCACAGACACACACACACACCTCCGTGAAGCCGTCCTTCAACGGGCTCGATGGTTCGGTGGGGACGTGACCTGGGAAGCTGATCTTTTTGCCCTCTTCGAAGGGCCGTGTGGGGATTCTGTGCAGGTAGCCGTAGCCTATACCACAGCCCAGGCTGCAGAGACACAGAGGCAAGAGCATGGGTAAGCACATAACAACACACGCACATATGCACACACAAACCTTTGCACCCTCTCAGTTTGACAGTAGGACTCAGTAGATATTAACAATACAACACTGTCCCTCTCTCACATACAACCAGCAAAGTAGTAGGATAAGGGATAAGACTTAACATAGGTCTTCCCTTCTCACTCTCTCTGAGTCTCTCTTATGCATTCAAGCAGGTAAACAAACACACTTGTACACAGGTTTGATTTCCAAACAACATTGCTAGTCCTTATGGCTTGGGATCAAAGAGTCTGTCAAATCTGACTTCACACACACTCTCTCTCTCACACACACACACACTCTCTCACACACACACACACACACACACACACACACACACACACACACACACTTTCATACCTGCCCTCTCCACCCCAGGCACTGTTGGGAGTGATGACCACCTCTCGGCAGTTGTCCGTGTCGGTGTTGTAGACGTAGAGCTTCAGTCCCTTGCCCTCGTGGGTCTCGATCAGCGAGAACAGGTCCTCAGACTGACAGACAGACAGACAGAGCGGTGAGAAGAGAAGCACTGCAATCCAGTCACACATAACATGTCTTTCTGTACCGTGCACAGTAAGCAATGCACAAAGCACTTGTATACCACAGTAATCGTCAGCTCTATTCACAAAAGGCTTCCCTTGGACTAATAGCACAAATCACTACAGGGCAACATATACTGCTCTGTTACTGACGAAAAGGCACATTATAGATGACAAAAAGGCACATTATAGACGAACAACAGATCACTGGATGAGGTCTCGCAATGCAACAACAACGTCTGCAGACGTTGCCCACTGTGTCACTAGAGCTGATCTGAGTGTGCCTGCAGGCCTGGGCAACCTGTGGCCTCTACAGAGGGTTGGCATGACCTCCTCAGAGATTAGATACTGCAGCAGAGAGATGGTGCTTATCAGCAGTGGTCTGTTTTAGCTCGGCCTTCCAGCCTGACTGGACAGACAGGTAGAGGTGTTGATTTTTTCCCTTTCTTTTTGTATAAAAATTATGTGAGTCAGGATCTCTGGAATATTATTTCCCTTGCCTCCCGGAACTAAAAAGCATATTTTTAGAACACAGTCAGACAGCAGGCACACACACACACACACACACACACTCACACACATACACACACACACCATATGTAAATTTCAGGAAGACAGCAAGTCACCTACCTCATTCATGACCGTGTCTGCCCCAATGATGTAGTCTGTGTGCGGCCTCAAACCAGCTAAAGCAGCAGGAGAATTAGGCTCCACTTCCTGTGGCAAATAAATAAGGCACAGACAGTAAGACATACAGACAGCAAGGGATCCGCAACTAGAGAGACTATCAGCTATATTCCAGTTGAACATCTACTTGATATCTGTATCCTGTTTGGCACTGAGCCTTATCAGACTTTCAAAACACAAGTGTCATAACATTAACCCACTCATAGTAAGAAGCATTGCTATTGGTTCCCCTTGTGACTCACCAAGACATGCCAGACGTTCTCATTGGCTCCCTCGAAGCTGCAGAAGCGAATGCTGACACCTAGAAGCCCCTGACCTCCCCACATGTTGCTAGGGGTGACCGTGGTTTCCCTCAGCTCCAGCGTCTTGCTGCTGTACACTAACATCTTCACTGGCTTCTCCACGTTAGCCTTCAGGAGGTCCTTCAGTGTGTCGTTGTCTTTGTTCTGCATTTCACAAAGGGTGTGAGGTAACTATTAGCTCACATTTGGTGAACAAAATGTTAA
Source organism: Sardina pilchardus (assembly GCF_963854185.1). Taxonomy (NCBI): domain Eukaryota; kingdom Metazoa; phylum Chordata; class Actinopteri; order Clupeiformes; family Clupeidae; genus Sardina; species Sardina pilchardus. Next base: position 10,706,761 of record NC_085016.1, read on the forward strand.
CCTCATCTACACAGAGGACTATGAGGGCCATGTTACAGCTCCTGTAATAACCTCATTTACATCAACAAAGTATACATATGGCTTATGGAAAACACACTCGGTTCATACGTAAATCTGTGACTCGGTTCAAAGTCCACTTGAATAATTGCTAAATAATTTGAAGTCTTTTCTATTTGGACTTGGTTCATATCAAAGGTCTGTGACAGTGACATTAAGTCTGCTTCAGCTGAATAATTGGAAGTCTTTTCTATTTTGACAGTTGCAAATACATAACAACACTCACATTGTGTCAGCTCATGGACACACCAACTAGGATGGAAGCTACAGTGTACTATCTCATCTCATGTCGACCAAGGGAGGGGTGCATTAATTAGCCCATCTAGAGAACACTACACCACCAATGCTACACAACCCCATACTAGGCCTACTCTGTCAAGACTGAAAATGAACTCACCAGCCTTGTATTGTTGATGGAAACGATGAAGTCAAAGAAGGGCTCCAGCCCTGCTCGGTGGCCAGGCGAATTCTCCTGAACCTGCAGAAGAAAACAGACACACGTCGTCCAGCTATAAATTACTGAGTTATGGTTAGGCATACACTGACGCATCCCTTGTTGATACATTGCAGCGCCAGCCTTGAACAGAAGGATACGTTAACGTTACATCTAATCGGACACTTATGTTATATTATACTCACACGAATACATAAGACATAGCGTAAAACACTAACTCAAACTCAAAACTGAACGTAACAGCGATTCAAACACAATGTAGACAGTCAGCTAGCCACCCATTACTTATCATGAAGAGAAGAGGAGCGTAATGGCTAGCTTAAACGTCATTAAGTTGTTGCAATGGAAGTTCAAATGATTATATCTCCCATACAAAGTGGCCATCACTGTATCAGGAAGCAGACTATCCTTGAGATAATCACTGTCACAATGAGATAATCCATGTTCATCTGCCTCACGACTCCACAGTGGAGCACAGTCAGATAGCATTGGCTCACAGCTAATGTTAGGTTGTTAGCTGCCTCTTTCTGGATAGCATTGCTAAAATTATACTTCCATTTAAGCTTCATTGCAATTTCAGAATATCAACTAATGATGTATGTTTCAATGGGTGAGCATGCAGTATTTCGTGCTATGATAATTAATCAAAAGGTGTAACGTCACCCAGGTATCTGCACTAAGCAAACATTGCCTTAGCATGCTAAATAGCACGACTGGGCCACAACTACGTCCTCGGTCTTCATTTGCGTCTCTCCCTGTCAGCGCAGAGCATAGCGTAGAGCAGAGAATCTGATGCTAACTCCAAACGCTTCTCTATGAAATGCATGACAGAATTCAGAAATACGTACCCTGAGGACATGGTATCCCTCCGAGCCTCCGCCTGGAATCTCTACGCTCTGGGCTCCCCCCATGGCTATCCGCTTCGATTTACCGGTGATAAAACTATATTTCCCCGGTGTTAGCGGGCTAGCGGCTGAGCGTACGACACGTCGGCCAAGATTTTTTTTCCGGTGGGATGGATGCAGAGACACTTGCGCTGTTACGTGGCAGTCGAGGAAGAGAGCATGTCGGGATAGCAGCGCATTTGCGTAGGGCGCGCAGGTGTAGCGTTTGGTTTGGCAGGTAAGGGAGATTTTTCTGTCAGAATGAAATGGATAAGAGAGTTGTTGTTATAATACGATTTTTTCTCGGAATTATCACGAAATTTGAAGTCATGAAGGCCTATCGCTGTGCAAATTTGGCAGACGGTGATAGCCTACATGCTGGACTTCTGCGAGTTGTTCACGTGCGCACAAACTAAAAAAGCACTCCACGAGCGCAGACCTCCGCCAGTTCCAGGATCTGTCATAATAAATGTTGACATAAATTTCTAAAATATATTTTATGTGTCAAAAATATATTTGCGGGACCAATTTCTAATATTTACATGTAGCCTATTTAAAAAAAAATATTGTGAAATACAATTTTGTATAGGCCTATATGCATAGCCTACAGAACAAAAATGTAGGCTACAGAAATGGGCATACAGAAGAACAAATATTAAAATATATTTTAAATTTTAGGCCAATTTCGAATATTTACATATATTTTGAATATATATATATATATATATATATTAGGCTATGCAAATAATTGTGAATGGAAAGCAAATCACTATGAAACTTTCAGGAGCAGAGCCAGATGTGGGGCACAGGGTGGCACAAGCCACCTCCAGAATCCAATTGGCCACCCCAAATGCCACTCCACCAGAGATTACATGTGATAGGATAGACGTCGCCCAGCTATAAATGATTTGAAACATGGAATATGTAAATATAGTGAAAATAAGTGCTTTACATTGATATGTGACACTGTATTGAAGTTGTTTTCCATGTGCTAGCTTACATGCAGTGCCTATAGAAAGTCATCATACCCTTTTGGAGTAGTTTTTTTTTGTCTTACAGCCTGAAATCAAACCCATTAAATAATAATAATAATAATAATAATAATAATAATAATCTTTTTCCAGTTTTATTTACAAATTTAGCTGAACAACATCAACATAATGAAAAAGCTTTGTAGAGCTTCCTTTTGCTTTCATTACAGCCATCAATCTGTTTGGATATGTCTCTATTATGACTCAATTTTCCATACAGATTTGTTAAAATTCAGTCAAATTCTGTAGCATAGGGAACAGCGATGGACTGCTCTCTTTAAGTCAATACACGACAATACTGCCAAAAGAACAAAGCAGTGGCTTAAGGATAGGATGGTTATCCTTGAGTGGCAAAGTCAGAGCCATGACTTAAATTCTATAGAAAATCTGTGGATTGACTTGAAGAGAGCAGTCCATCGCCATTCCCTACAGAATTTGACTGAATTTTAACAATTCTGCATGGAAGATTGGGCAAATATTCCCCAATCTAGGTGTGCAAAGCTATAACAGAGACATATCCAATCAGATTGAGCTGTAATGAAAGCAAAAGGAAGCTCTACAAAGTAGGCCTATTAAGTCAGGGGTATGACTTTTCCAACCCTGTTATTCTAGTTTTTGATTTTGTATGAATTTTATTATGTTTTATAACATTTCCACTGGGGACTTTATATTCCAATGTGTGAACATTTCTCAGTATGGCAATGGTTGAACTAATCACTTCAAAATAATTGTTAAACAATCAGCTGTATCTTGAATACTCTATAAAGTCGTGATTTAGTTGTCTAAATTAACCTATTGTGTGGTTGTTGATTTGTAGGAAAATGAGAAATAATCAATAAATATTGAGGAGGACAAATGTTTTGGATATCAGTCATAGGCTATGGCTTCGGCTCAGAAAAGATTTTAGATTATTTTAGCCCACATGCTTTTCTTGGTGACCACTAGAGGGGAATGTTTGCAAGTTTCGCATGCACAGGCTTCAAGAAGTCACACAATCACAATATTACTGGGTGAGTCCACATTATGATTCTTCGATTCTTCAATCTGTCATCTTATCCTTTCAACTTCGGTTTAACTTCAATGTCGTGTCCGAGTCCGTGTGTTGTAGGCCTAGTCTTATTTGCCAGCAGTGTTGTGCAGCCATGTTTTACATCACTCACATCCACACATACAGTACCCATTGTTGACCTTGTAAAACGTTAGCCCTTCCTCAAATGATTTGTTCATATGACTAAAGGTTACATCACACCAATTGACTTCAGCACAGTGGCATTGACTTGTCATGTAGCGCCACAGACTAATGTCTTTTGTGTTTAGTGGATATCAGTCATAGGTTCACAGATAGCTCCTGGGCAGATTGAATTGTTTCCCTGAATGTCTGTCTGGATTTGGATGTGTGTGTGTGTGTGTGTGTGTGTGTGTGTGTGTGTGTGTGTGTGTGTGTGTGTGTGTGTGTGTGTGAGTTTGTATACTTGTGCCATGTTTTTGCCAGACTCAGATACAGCTCATTGGCCATAATGGCAGCATCTGTTTGTTCCAGCCTTTCTCCCCCCCCCCCTCTTTCTCTCTCTCTGCATGCACATTTGTGTATGTGTGTATGTATTCTCTCTCTGTGCATACGTGTTTATGTGTGCATGTGTGTGCGTGTGTGTGTGTGTGTGGAGGGTGTGAGTGAGTGACAGTGTGTGATCCCTGGGTTAGACAATCAGACTCCTTCATTATGTTGTCATTATTACTCAATGTCTGAAACACCTGCTTCCAAATTAGCCTGTAATTATGCCTCAGAACAGGCGAGTATAGACATTATTATCATCATCATCATTGTCGTTATTATCCTTATCAACATAATAATTTATACTTTAATCCGTTTATATATGTAGGCTTTTCAGCACAGTCATGATCCCTCTTAAAAAAACTCTGTTCCATGTCATGTGGTATTACTAAGTTGAGTGTGAATCGACCTTAGAGGGTTGCATCCTTCAGTTCTTCATGTTTTTAAATATCCAATCTTGTCATATTTAGATTTTTGCCCTGACACAAAACAAAAAACAATAATGTGCACATGCGCACCCATGTGGACACACACACACACACACACACACACACACACACACACACACACACACATAATGTCAGCTGGAGGTCAGCTGAATTCTTCTCCTTGGTGATTAAACAGTGTAATGGGAGTTGATGACCAAAGGGCTTCTGGGACTTTTGGGTTCAGACATAGCCAATCAACAGACTCTCCTTGGGGTTCCCTTCTATTTCCATGGTGTCTGCACAGCTTAAAAGATAAAAGTCACTATTACTATATTATGTGCACAAGATGGCCGACAACAACAATCTGTGAGTGGGACTGAGAAACATAAGAGCAATTAAGCTTTTATACAGTCTGAGTCTGAGTCAAGACAAGATCAGTGACGAAACAAAGACAAGGACATCCATCAGTGTTTTTAATAGAGGTTTTATAACATATAACAATAACAGTTTGAACATGGCGTGATTGTATGCTAAAGTGCCTATCGTTACACAAGTAGGACCATCACCCATAGGACACACAGCTTTCATTCCACTGAATACACAGACAGTGACATAGCTTATTGTGCAGCTTTGCTTTTTCTGGTCCAGAAAATACGGTATATACGACGTCACTTCCTCCCGGCATAAAGTCCATTTACAATGGAGGAGAATGGGCGGAAAGGACGCTGTGCAAACGATCAGACTTGAAATTCAGACATTTGTGTTGAATAAGTAAGTACCTCACGTTAAAATGCCTTCCTCACCGAAGGTAAGTATAAGTATGTTCATTAAATAAATGATAAATATGTCTTCTTGTTTATGTGATTATTGTCTATGTACACAGTCCGTTCTCACTTCACGGGAACATTACATTCCTCAGCCTCCCATTAGGCCAACCCACTTTGTGCTTTTCACTAAAGAAAGAAAAAGGGCAGAGACGACACTGCCTGAGTCTAGCATCGCACGACAACGCCGCAAACAACCCTGTCCCAAGGTCTTGGGAACATTCAAAGTTACTCACCCACAAACACACACGCACACACACACAGAGTTGCACACACACATTCACACTCATTCAAACATCTGCACACACACACACACACACACACACACACACACACACACACACACACACACACACACACACACATACAGTACATACACACAGACACAGAAAGAGAGTAACATATGACACACAACAGGTACACAACACGATTCAATTGCACTGAGATTTAGGGAGTGCATCATAGAGTTATCATTATGTGCATAAGATCCATAATATATATTAATTTACATAAATGTACCCATTGGTTTAGGATGGGCAGCGGATTGATGCATGTCTAGTTGTTTGTGTCTTTGGCTCACAAATTCACTACGGTACCATAAACATTATTTAAAACGCATTTGATTACATAGTTTAAAAGATACATTACAAATGGAATAAAATACTGGACTCTCAAACACTATTAATATGTCATTATATAAATTTTTTTGGCAATTTTTCATATATCTTTCATAGACCTATAGGTTTACCTCTATACAACTATAAGCTCATAATAGAATAAACATTTGAAACATAGTGGAAAACTATTACATATATAGATATATATATATTATATTATATATTATATGTATCTCTCACAAAGGCAATGCGTCAGGACTTCACACAGTCTACACGAGAGTGGAAAGTTCTGGAAACATGGCGATAGAGTACAGCGCTGAGTATACAGTACATTACCACTGTTTTACAACACAAACTGCACTACTTAAACACTCATGGGCTTTGGAAAAGAGGAACTGCATTAAATGAAGGCGGTGCACCTTGTCTTATAATTTATCCGTATGTACAAACATAAAGCACCAGTATAATTTATTTATTTATATATTAATTTAAATAGAATCTCATTATTGAGTTAGTACTGAATTTCTACTATGGTCAGACACAACATCACAGATGCTGGAAAAGGGGCTTTCCCTCCGTCTTGGAAAGGGTCCTGTGGAGGCCAGGACTCTATATTGTAATTATCACATACAGCTAAATACCTACTGACAAAGAGAGAAAGAGATAACGTACAGGACGCACTGAGAGCATACAGGAGACGACAGCACACAACATCTGATTACATCATCAACCCGCGCCGTTGGGGAGAAAGCGAAGAGGAAGGGGGGGTCGGAGGTGGGATACTGTCAGGTAATAGCTTGAGTATAATCTCTATGTGGAAACCAGTTGGGCCGTTGAAGGGGGGGGGAGTTTAGACAGGACAAGTCGTAACTCAGTTCTTTTCCCCCCTTCCTCCAAATAGTTGGGCTTCCAACCTGCGGCCACTGGAGGGCGCCAGCAGCACTCTCACAGGTCAACTCCCAGCCTCTCGATCTCGTCGATGAGGAAGTCGATGTCGGAGTGGGTGGCGGCGTGGTTGGAGATGACCATGCGGAAGAAGTTGACCTTGTCTCCCTGGGGCTGGTAGCCCACCATGGTGCTGCCACACTCCATCATCATGGCTTTGATCTTGGGCGCAACCTATTGGAAGACACACAGGGGGACAGATAAAGCTTCAGCTCTTCTTCAACGGTTAATGGCATGAGATGTATCCATTATGGCCTACTTATGTCAGTCACTTAGGCTATGGGAACAGAAATGATGGCTGGCAAGCAACTTTTTGTTTTGAAGCGCTCTTTAAGCCGCTGATTCATCAGTCACGTTTAAAGCATAAGATCATCAATGTGTGGCACTTCATTCAGTATTCATCTCCAGCAAATGTAAAGGATTTAGAAAGCTGCCTGTTCGTGTGGATAATAGCCAAAACGCGTCTTAAATTAGTATCATTGCCTCCGTTAAGATGACAAGAGCAGGTTAGTCATGGAGGAGTGACTGTTCACACTGTGTCATATTTCAGGATTGGAATTTTCATTCCGTGTTGCCAGGTTACACAGGCTGTAGTGGGGCTGTAGTTGCGGCTTGTCGTTGATGGTTGCTATGGCAACTGTACCTTGTGAAGTCTCTCCCTCTTCTCATCGCCTTCTGGCATGCCTCTCATGCCGGGCGGAAGGTACCAGAAACACACATTTGTGTGCTGGGGCTGCAGAGACAGAGAGAGAGAGAGAGAGAGAGAGAGAGAGGGAGAGAGAGAGAGAGAGAGAGAGAGAGAGAGAGAGAGAGAGAGATGGACAAAGAGAGATAGGGTGAGATTAATATGCTGGGGTGTTGTTTGACCTCCCCAAATTCAGCGGACCAGACCACCCAACCCTCACCTTCAACTCTCGGATCTACCACGTGTTTGTAACCTTTACACAGACACACCACACACACACACACACACACACACACACACACACACACACACACACACACACACACACACACAGACACACACACACACACACACACACACACACACACAGATACACACACACACTCGGCTGGCGATTCAACTGAATGAACCCTGCTTTATATGCGACGGTCATCGCCATGGACAGCCTGATCCATGACCACAGTCTGTGTGTGTGTGTGTGTGTGTGTGTGTGTGTGTGTGTGTGTGTGTGTGTGTGTGTGTGTGTGTTATCTTCCCCAAACAGAGAGGCTTGTGGGTGGGAATCGGAGGCGACGTTCCGTTCTCTCACCTCCCCCTCAAACACCATTACGTAGCCATCGCGGTTCTTGATCTTGTTGTAGAGGTAGTCGGAGAGCTCCAAGCACTTGTCGATGTGCTGCTCAAATCCTATTGTTCCCTGTAGGCGGACAACCAATCCATACCAGTCATCAAACTCTTAACATCTTTTCCAATAATATCACCTCTCAGACAGGCATACAAAAAATGAGCTGCACATTTAAGATGCTCACGATGCTCAAACATTTTTCTCTTTAAAATCTTGATGGTCTAGTTCATAAAATACTTTTATAAGACAACATTCAAAGTTTGAAATACATAGAATTTTTGATGGTTCGATCATTATCTTCAATATGCATTATATCTTTTAGAAATGTTCAATACCCCAAGGTAATATTTCTTAACTAGAAAAGATGTTTAGGCTTAGCAAATATTTCATACTCTGAAAAAAGTCTTGTGTCATGCTTCCCATCTACCCTGTAAATATGGAGGCCTATGCAAGAACTTATTTAAAGGTATACTATGATTTCATCGCCGGTTTCGCTTTCACTTTTCGTTTTCGCTCGTTTTATGCTTGCATATGTCTCTGCAGAGCTTTCATATATATCATATATAACAGTATGGAACGAATTGATTAACTGAAAAACTTTGCATAGTATACCTTTAAAGTAATTGAGAGAAATTGAACCACGACAACTATCTCTGTATGACTAGCAGAATCTCTGACCTTGGCCTTCCACATGAGCCAGAACTTGAAGATGTCCACGTGGCGTCCGCACTGGATGGCCTTGTCTCCGGTGTCATAGCTGACGTCGTACTGCTTGTCAGGCTGGAACAGGTATCCGGCACACATGGAGTTACAGCCTGCCAGGATGCCCTGGAAAAAGACAGCGGGGAAGAGTGTTAGTCCACAGGAGGAGAAGAGTGTGTGAGGTATACAGGGGTGTGTGTGTGTGTGTATGTGTGTGAATGTGAATGTGAATATGTCTGTGTCTTTGTGTGTGTGTGTGTGTGAGTGAGAGAGAGATAGATAGAGAGAGAGAGAGAGAAGTGTGTGTGTGTGTGTGTGTGTGTGTGTGTGTCTGCTTGTGTCTTTGTGTGTGTGTGTGTGTGTGTGTGTGTGTGTGTGTGTGTGTGAATGAGAGAGAGAGAGAGTGTGTGTGTGTCCAAAAAAGGAGGGATTAGCCGACTGCTGAGTTTAATAAGATGTGCTTTGTTGTAAGCCATTCTTGTGTATTCTAGTGTGTGTGTGTGTGTGTGCGTGCGTGCGTGTATGTGTGTGCGTGCGTGTGTGTGTACGCGCACGTGTGCATGTGCTCATAGTTAAATTATGCTCATCTCCTTCCTCACCTTCTCCCTGACCAAGATGGCGGAGCACTGCAGTGGCACGCCCATCATCTTGTGTGGGTTCCAGGTGACAGAGTTGGCCCTACAAGACACACAAGAGGCACAGCACAGCAGCAGCACATGAGCAAGTCACCTGCTGGGTCTCAAATGGCCCACGCGTTCATTAGAAGCCTCTGCTGTGAGCAGGTTCCTCGTCAGCAATGTCATGGAGAATGTGGGCTACTTTAAAGGACACACTGTGCCAGTTAGGACAAGACAAGTGCAGGCATACTCATCAAACAGTAGCAGCTTTGGCACACTGAAAATATGTCATTTTGTGTCAAATGGTAGAAAAAGTGGGGTGATTTGACGGTGCTCTTTGGCAATAAAGTCGGTACAATCACAAAAAGTGCCTTTAGTGCCTTGGCTTCCTGCTTGTTTTTGTATGTTTTGTTCTGGTCCATCAAATTCAGAAGACTGTAGTCAAACACATCGTTCACTGAAATTAGATCAGGTGTGAATAGAAAAACCCTCAAAACAAATCTGGTCTGAAAACTTTTCTTGATGGACGAATTTGCGGACTTGGTGTGCAAAGATGATTGACACACCGTGAGGTTTTAAATCAACACAGGTGCTGCACAGCCTCTCTTTAGAGAATAAGGCGAAGGGATGCTTTTACCTCTCAACGCCATTCAGCTTGTGACGGTGCTTCCTGGACATCAACAGACCACCTCCCCAGGCACCCTGAAGCCAACAGAGAGAGAGAGAGAAGAGAGAGAGAAAGAGCGAGAGAGCGAGAGAGAGAGAGAGAGACATCATGTTATAGAAACAAAATGCTTTTAAGTCAATATGTTCATGTATGGATGGAAAGTAGATGAAGTCTAATAGTAATTAAGATGCGGTATTATTACGAGATTAGAGTCACTCACATCCACATGCAGCCAAACGTTGTACTTCTCGCAGACGTCAGCAATCTCATTGATGGGGTCGAACGCCCCATACACAGTGGTCCCACCCGTGGCGTTCACAAAGAGTGGATGATAACCCTAAAAGGATATGCAGAAATTAGAGCATCATTCATGGACATACATTACACACACACAAAAACACACAGTGGAACTTATCCTTCCAGTTACTGAAAAAAAAAAAAAAAAACAGAAAGTTAAAAACAAAAATCCGGTCTCCCCTGTGCAGTCGGACTGGACGAGACCTGAAGTCAGTCCAATTAATCTTCACATAGTTTAGAGGGAGCTCTGGCGTGGCCTTCGCTATCGACCCACTGCGCACCAGGCTACAACTCCCCCCAGGGAGACAGCTGCAAGAACCCACAGGCTTCCTGCCAAAACCTAGTCACCTCAACTAACATTCTCTCTCTCTCCCTCTCTCTCTCTCTCTCTTTCTGCGCTGCCTTCTCTCTTTCTCATTCTCATTCTCGCTCTCAAAGTATTTCTTTCTTTCTACCTTTCTCTTCTCTTCTCTTCTCTTCTCTCTCTCGTTCTTCTCAATTTAACTGAACTAACTATCTCTCTCTTTCTCTCTCTCACTCTCTTTCTGCGCTCCCTTTTCTCTTTCTCACTCTCAACGTATTTCCTATCTTTCTTCTCTTCTCTTTTCTTCTCTGCTCTCGTTCTTCTCAATTTAACTGAACTGAGCTATTTCTCAATGCCCCCCTCCATTTTCCCATGCAGCCTCTCTCTTTCTCTTCTCCCCTTCACTTTGGCTGCCAGCCATGGAAAAAGCAAGTGTGAGAGAGAAAGAGAGAGAAAGAGAGAGAGAGAGGGAGAGAGAGAGAGAGAGAGATTTCAGACGGAGGTGCCCACCTTCTGCTTGGCATCGATGATCTTGGCCTCCAGGTCGGCGGGGATGACTCGGCCCCTGGGAAGGGAAATAAAACCCGTCGGTGTGAACGAGCGCGCAGGGAGCCACGGGGCCACAGATAGCCAATCAGATTTATGAGGCCTTTCATGAGTTTGAATAATACTTCCAGGGGAGGGGAACAGGCGGCGGTGTTGAGAATTAAACCAATGCCAGGAACCCACACACCTGAGACTTGTTTCTAATGTATGGGGTAGGTTGGCACAGCGCACACCTGAGTGCGTCCGAATTATGACGGGCGTAATCGGCCAGGTAGTGGAATGCACATGCAGATGGATGGTGAAGGGACGGCGCGGTCCAGAATAACGCAGGGCGGGTAAACAGGTCGCGAGCTCGGCAGGAAGTGATGCGTGAAGACCCACCTCTCATCTGTGCGCAGCAGAATGACGTTTTCCTTGCCGAATCCCAGCGCTGCTCCAGCTTTGGTGATGGAATAGTGGCTCTGTAATGGACACATGGACACATACTTAGTGTGTGTTTGTGTATGTGTGTGTATTTGTGTTTGTGTGTGTGTGTGTGTGTGTGTGAGAGAGAGAGAGAGAGAGAGAGAGAGAGAGAGAGAGAGAGAAGAGAGAGAGAGAGAGAGAGAGAGAGAGAGAGAGAGAGAGAGAGAGAGAGAGAGAGAGAGTTCAGCCTGATGCCGGACAAGTAAGAGGTGCTACGTACATGTTCTGAGGTGAAAAGCACCAGTCGAGGTCCGGCAGACATGCCTTTGGTTTTGATATCTGGGAAGTACTTGTAACGTGCGACCATCACACTGTACATGTTGGATATGGCGCCCCCTACGGTCAAAGAAAGGAGTAATTTTATTCCACAGACAAAACAAAGGGTCTACACTGACTGAGATGGATACCACAGAAAAAAAACATGGAAAGGTTTTCTTTTCAGCTCAAATGTCTGACTTGAACATTGGAGAAATAGTAGCTGATTTCTCTGAGTGCTCTCTCACTCACCAGGTGAGAAAATACCGTCCCCCTCGCCGTTTGGCCAGCCAATCATCTCTCTCATCTTCTTCAGAGTGAGCTGCTCCATCAGCACAAAGACAGGGGCAATCTCATATGTGAACCTGAGCAAAAAGAAACAGGACAAAAGGCAATAAGGAAAAATCAGTCGAACAGCCAACAATGCTAACAATGTCAATGGCAAATGACAAAACTTAAAGAACACAAAGATTTCTCACAATTTATGAACTGTATGTTTAAAATACAAATATTTGGGAACCACTCAGGTACCATTTGTGATGGTTTGTATGTGTCACTATTTCATTTAAATTGATGTACATTTCTGTAAGCGCTCTTCAGTTTCTCTCTCTTATCCATCCATGCTTGTCTGTCAGTGGCTAAATATATTAGTCCTTTAAAATGACAATGAATGCATAAGACTCTCCACACAATTTAATCGGGACAGAATATAATCACCATATACTTGATATTGGACACAAAATAGACCCTATTCTCTCTCTCTCTCTCTCTTGATATCTCTTTCTTAAACTCTCTCACACACACACACACACACACACACACACACACACACAGAGAGAGAAGAAAAATCAGTGAAATGAAGCACAATGCTCAATCCTTGCTGCCATCATGGGCACCCTCCCTCGCTGTCATGCATCATTCGATTTCAGATAAATTCTCTTTGAATTGAGCTAATTAAAAAATGCCTCCGATTGGGCCGATAAATGCTGCTCTTTGGCTATAGGGCCCTCCTCTGCGTCAATCAGGGCCGGATAATTAAACGGCACAATGGCTTGATGAGTATCTGTCAGTCTAAATGGGAGGGCTGGGGTGGGGTGGGCTGGGGTGAGGGGGGGGATTGGCATGGCACAGCGTGAACACAGAAAGCAGACTGGTGTGCAGGGGAGATAAGGAGCCATTTAGGGTGAAATCCATTTCGCTGAGCTACTACAGAGAGGAGCACCGCGAGCAGAACAAAGGGATGGAGAGAGAGAGAGAGAGAGGGAGAGAGAGAGAGAGAAGGAGGGAGAGAGGAAGAGGATACACGAATGAGTGTGATGTGCATGCACAATGTCCACGCACGTGTGTGTCTCTATGGGTGTTGTGTGTGTGTCTGTGTGTGTGTGTGTGTGTGTGTGTGTCTGAACCATGGCTTAGTATGTGTGTTGCCAAGGCTTTTTCCAT
>NC_085016.1:10722658-10750158 GCF_963854185.1 Sardina pilchardus
CTCCTCTGGGACCAAAATGGCAGCCGCGGGTGACACGGTGCGACCAGTTTTCACAGGCCTCAGGGGTGGGGGGTAGATGGGGCGGAATGAAGTGTGTGTGTGTGTGTGTGTGTGTGTGTGTGTAGGGGGGGGGGGGGGGGGGGGGGCGTTATATTGTGAGAGCAGTCTCAGCTGGCATTTGGCTCATACCAGCTCTCATGATGAACAGCAATCAATGGGCCGTTAACTGGATCTGGGACAAGCCACTCACCGGGCTCCTTTTGTAACCCGACACCTCATCTCATCTCAGCCGGACAGTCGTGGCACAGCGACTCACCCTTGAAGACTTCTAGGGGGCTAATAATCGGCTAGGCTAATTTGAAAGGGGATATGAATGGGGTTCGTTCTCTGCGTCTCTAGCCCTGTGATGACAAGTGGTAGGGCCGCGAGTCGGTGGCGACAGCCAAATGGAACCGAGCGGGGCACTGCGAACCAGCTGATCAATATGCAATCTAACAGAGCCCGAGGCTGGCCGCGCTGTGGCAGCGATGAGAACGTTGTTCAGAGCCGCTGTTCGATACGGCGCTAACTAAGCCGGCACCGTGGGCCACGGCGGGGCGGGATGGGAGTAAACACTTTACGTAAGTCAAGCGGCCCCGGCCCTCCGCACCACTGCACCGCCGAGGACAAGCCCCTAAAGCGGGTGGCACAGCGCAGGCCTGCCTTAAAAAACCCTCATCCCAGGGCAAACGCACGCACACACACACACACACACACACAGGCACATGCTCTTTCTCTTTTCCCTGTCTCTCTCATGCACACTCACACACACACACACACACACACACACACACACACACATACACACACACACACACACACACACACACACACACACACACACACATACACACACACAAACATACACACAAACACATCCACAAACACACACACACACATATATGGCTGTCCCCTTGCGTGTGATATTTGATGTCCGCTGCAATATTTACAGTAAATGTTGGCTGGAGGGGACTGCAGAAGGGATTGGTTGGGAGGAAGTAGAAGGGGATATCCCCACATGTGCCAGTCAATGTGATTGACATTTCATTGATTGGTGAAGCATGAGACTGGTTTCATAACTGTTCTGGCCCTCAGCGTGTGTGCCCTAAATTTGAGTGTGTTGCAGGGACAGGAAAGTAGGCAAAACAAGGAAACGAGGGAGGAGAAACAAGGTGACAGCAGAGCAGAGAGTGTGTGATGAAAAAGAAAAGAGCCGGAGGGGAGAGAAGAAGGGAAGAAGGAGGAGAAGAGAAAACATCCTACAGTGCCTTGGCTTGCGCCGACAGTCTCTGAGCCAAATTCACTTTCAACAAACTCGACTTTTGTTCTCGGCACCTCCTCTGTCTTTTGCGCTGGCACAGAAAGGCTATGTAGAGTATAGGCTATCTGACATCACTACTGTTCTACCTGTCTCTACTTCAGCACCCACCATGGCTGGACAGAGACAGAGACAGAGACCAGGAGAGACAACAAAGAAAGAACAGGAAAGAGGAAATTGAGAGAGAGAGAAAGAGAGAGAGAGTGTGAGAGAGAGTGTGTGTGTGAGAGAGAGAATTAAAGATATACAGAAACACAGTGAAAGGCAGACAGAAAATGGCCGAAGAGAATGGAACGAATGACATAGGAATGGCAGGAAATGAATGGATAGGCTACTTCAGTCAGTGCAGTGGAGGCAGATGGATGTGAGACTCACATGTTGGTGTTTGCAGTAGAGGTCAGCCATTCTCCGGCCAAGCCGATGATGTCCAGGCCAGTGGAGAGCTGGTTAAAGAACCTGGGGTGACCTGCAAAGCCAGAGAGGACTGCATGGTTAGGGTACTGAAATTACATCAGGAACAAATAAACACACCCCAATACACACATTCACATTATATATTTCTCCCGTTGTCTAGAATAATATTACATATTTTACATGTATTCAAAGTATAGCTTTGTATTGTAAACTATGAATGTAAAACAGAACAGCAAGACAACATAATTAAAGATAGATAGATAGATAGATTATATAGATCAATTGATAGATAGATAGATTATAAAGTGAATTAAAGCAAAATGGCGAAAGAATTTGCCATGTGCAATTTGCATAAGGCTGTATCATGCTGTGCCCACACAAAGCAGATGTTCGTGAGTCCCTCCATCCCGCCTCCATGCAAAGCCCTTTTAATGCGGCTCATTAGTCTGCGTGATACGTTCCGATGAACACGTATAATTATGTATTGATAGGAGGACAGACCAAATAATATTTGATTCAGCCCGGTCAGATATCTGCCTCTGAACGCTTTCACAGGACTTCGACCGAAGAGTGGGGACACATTCCGGGAATGCGTTATGTGAGAAGCCAAGGTAAAGGCAAACTTACATCAGTCAGCTTGGGTAACTGGGTAACTGTCTGGTCTGTAGGCCTATACAGACTGCATTGGCAATGATTAAACCATTTGCTTGGACTTTGGTCTCGTGAATTTACGTGGACATTAAGTGGTCGTTATTTTAAATGGCCTGTTTCATGTAAATTGTTTCTGTCTGTTCATGGATTATCATTGTGCTAGGGTAGGCTGGTGCTTCACTTAATGTATTGAATTTGTACTTGAAATAATAGGCTGCAAAGTTGCCCTCCAAAGAGGGTGGTGGTGGCAAGGGATTAATAGAAGGAAGTTGTTTCTAATGATAACGCAACAGAAGTTAGCGACCATCATGTTTCAGCACCACGGACAGCACATTTCTCGGGCGGTTGTAATAACTGCTTTCGAGATTAAGTTTAGTTTCTTCATCTGTCTAAAAAAACATGACACGTTTTGCCTCGTTGATATGGGTTCCTTGTTTTAAATGAGGCGACACGTAATAGAGGAACTAACTGCTTTTAAGTGATTGTAAAACCATTTTAAATAGCCACAGGCCAGTCGTCGTTTAATTTGAAAGAGAAACAAGCAGTCAACAAAATTACCCCCGAGTACAATAACCTGTCGGTGTGATTTGTTTTATGGCAAGAATGCCTCGCCCTCGACTAAAAGGGTACTTTATGTAAGCTCTCAACTATCATCAACAAGTCTCCCGAACAAACAAGCACAGGCCCATTTTCAGCTATGCTGAAATGAAGACGCGATTCTGAAATAAAATAAAAATAAGCCTATTTCATAGACTGATTACTACAACTGTCGATGTAAACATCACCAAAACGTGCACATACGAACCTGTTTGCCTATTTCTTTGGAGGAAACTGTTTCCATTTTCGTTTTATCTCAACATTTAGCCAACAAGAAAAAAAAATCAAATATATTGCTCGTTGTAGGCCTACCTGTCCGCACGCCGTACTTCAGCGTGTCTCGGCAGTCCACGAGGATCTGTTCAAGTGACTCGGGCTGGTCGGAGAGTTCGAGGTTGAAGCCTTCCATGCCCTCCAGCAGCTGGTGCGGGTGGTGGAAGTCCAGCACTTTGGTGGACCTGTCAAAGGTCTTACGCACGTACTGGGTGAGGATCTCCACGACCTCCAGCAAGAATTGCATGGTGGGCTCCTCTCCATTTTTGGCCGGCAGTAGATCTGGTAAAAATAATGAATGTTCTTGTTTTGTATATAAAATACACCAACATGCATTTAGTAGGCGCTATAACCTACAGTAGCCTACATGCAGCGATAACCTTTAGAGGAAAGTCTTGACTTTGTAACTGTTTAATAACTTTTGAGTTTCTTTTGGGATGTCGTGGCTGTTACAAGCAGAAAGTGACTGTGATAACACTCTTAACTGAAATCATCTGAAGTCTACCAAGTACGCATGCCTGTTACTCACCCCGAGCGAAAAGGTTGGAGAAGTCAACCTCAGTGCGCCTGAATCGGGCATCCCGTTCGCTGTTCTCGAGTTCGTTTTTTGAAGATTGCTCCTTAAGGGCACTGACGATACGACTCTTCTCCTCCAGACTGTTGTTCTTTTGCAGGAAGCCTGCGTTGTCACAGAGAGCAGAAGAGGGATGAAACGGGCAGCCGTCACTATTTAGCATGGTTGCGGTAGGGGTTCAAGAAATCACTTGGGGAAAAAAGTCACTCATGTTCTCCTGTTGCAAACTGTGAATGCGAGGATGGAGCGGTAAGGCCAATATATACTTTGGGGTGATCTCCATGTTTACAGTGGGCGCTATTTATAGATACAGAAACCCTAAGGGTTTCATCGACAGTCGAACAGCAAGGGGGCAGGGTAAGGGCAGATGATCACATTACAACCAACACGCTCACTCGCTCACAGGGGGTGGTTCGGGGAGGAGTCCTCAAACCTTTGGGCCTCAGTAAATTTGTCCGAAACCCCCACGACTCCTCCTCCCCCAACCCCGCATCGACTCCACTTGAAAACCTGCCGAGACGCGGCCACAGTGCTGGGCCCATGCCATTAAGACACCTCGGACTAGTGTGATAGAGTGCGGGCGCCTCAGAAGGTAATGATGTATAAGCGATATTTTATGGCAGCTACTTTATCGACACGATTTGTAATGTATTACCACAAGTAGACCTGGAATTATGGGTTCAACACGGATACACACACAGACACAGACACACACACACGCACACACAAATTATGAAAAAATAAATTTGATTTAGTCAACCCATGAATACATTTTGATTTTAATCATATTAAAGCGTTACGCACCGTTTATTAAGGCGAATATTAATAGTAGCCTATATAGCTATACCTAATTGTATAATATTATATAGTATTAAAATGCCTACACAGTAAACCCATATGACCCACTTGGAACAATTACCGGTGGCAACTGTGTGTGTGTGACAGTAACAAAAAAATGCTTCCCATACACTGACGGTCTTCACTAGGCTATAGGCTACCATAGTGTGGTTGTTATCGCCTGGGTGCATGCGGACATATCTCATCTATCTCGCCACAACGGGAGGCTGTCGCTTTATGCTTTAATCACCACAACAGTAATCTGTGATTTTCAGGAAGGACCTTACCAGACAGATAAAGACCAGGATTGTTGAAAAGTACACATTATTATTCTTTTTTATTTTAGGTAGATTTGGACTTGGATATTTTTGCAACTGTGCAAAAACTGTGCGCAAGCTGTCGACAAGAGCGTAATTAGTGTCAATGTGTAGATAGTTGTTAGCCTATAGCCAAACTATTTATATAATACATATAATTATATATTTTAAGGGACCTGAGGGGGAAAAGATGATGCGTCTTAATGCGTCTTAATTTAAAACAACCATCGTGATGAAAGAATGCAGCCGGCAATCAAAATAAGTGATATATATTGTCATCTAGAATAACACATGTAGGCCTATAATTCGAAGAAAAATGTTCATGGCTATTCATGGCTATATGAATTTCCAAAATGGTTTAAATATGCCAATAAATAGGCACGACTTAATGATGTTACTATTTCTGTGCTGCCACATTGATCATTCCATTGGTAATTATCCAGTAGATGGCGTATACTTTCCATCAAGTGACCAAATAATTATATGACCTAACATAAAAAATGCCTACAGATTTCTTGTCATTAAAATAATAGCATGCATGCATCCAACTTTTTTCACTGAAAGGCTTTATGTGTTTTTTAAAAAAATGGCAGACACAATGTGGGTCAACATGAACAGCTAGGCTGGCTAATCGGACCTTTTTGTTGATAACCAACCAGGGACGAGAAATCCTCTGACGTCAAAGTAAAATTGAGTAGGCTAGGTGTATTTAAAATCTATTGGGTGGTCCTTGAAAACGTCCAGAAGAATCGGTTTGGGCTTACCTGGAGAGTCAGTTATGTTTAGAGTGAGTGCAGATTGGTGCCTAGCTGCCATGTCGTAGGGTTCGTTGTAAGTTAAGTTTTAGACCACACGGCCTAGCCTACTCGAGGATCACCGTTATATTCACTTCCTCAGACTATTTTATCGGGCCGTAAAATCCTTTCAGGTGTATCAGTGAGGGGCCGAGCAGAGACCAGGAGACAAAATCGTCAACCTGCAGACCGGAACAATCAAATGACATCCCACGCTGCACACCATCCTGAATTAGAAACACAAACCCAAAGGGCAGTCCACGCTGTCATTGAGTCAGAATTTATTATGTCCTAATTTTACTCTAGACTACATGCCATGTTAAAATATGCAGGTTTTAACAGTTTTTTTGTTATAATTTTTTTAATTTTTTTAAATATATGGAACCTTGAAAGCATGCAGGTCTAAATATGTCAGAGAGAGAGAGAGAGAGAGAGAGAGAGAGAGAGAGAGAGAGAGAGAGAGATGTTGTCTGTTGTTGGCTGGCTTTGTTCACTGAATAAAAGCCTTCTCCAGAGATGCAAGGAGACATGGTGCGAACAGGGGGAGACAAAAGCCTCCGCCCGCATACCCTGTGTGGCCTACGGGCTAAATGACTGTGCGCCGCTGACCTTTGGTGAGATGGGAATAGGCAGTGACAGTTCGCCCCCCTTGTTTCCTTACATACACCAAGATACACAGTTGGAGGAAAGGAGAAAATAAAAAACAAGGTCGACAAAAACATGTCGTTCGGGGACTAGTTTGGCTTTTCATACACAAATAGACAGCCTTTATTCATGCGCATCTTGTGACCTGACTTGAGGAATAGGACAGTGTAGGTGTGCGTAAGAGGCGTATCCAACTTACCGCATATCTTCATCCCCAGCTTCCTCGTGCAGCCGTGTGCTACGCCGCACCATGCATCATATGCTAAAACGAGACGTTTGGGAGAACTATTGAGTAACCGACATTTTGATTTGAGTATGCTGACTCTCACTCGGTTGGTGGTGGGGATGGCTCGGAAGCAGCGCGAAATGGTGGAGAAGCAGAGCAGAAGGCCGGAGGCAGGCAGCGTGAGCTCGGGAGGGGTGGCTGTTTGGAAGCGGCGCTTTGCTGGGTGTGTTACCTATGTGTGTGTGTGTGTGTGTGTGTGTGTGTGTGTGTGTGTGTGTGTGTGTGTGCGTGTATGTTGTGAGTGTGTGTGTGTGTGTGTGTGGGGTGGGGGGTGGGGGGGGGGGTGGGGGGGGGGGCTGTAATACTCAGTCACATTCGAGAATTCTCCGATTCCGCCAGGCAATCAATAGAGGCCATCAGAGAGGCGAGGGGGCTAATGAACGCTGGCACACATCCGGCAAAGCGGCGCTTTAAAATAAACGGCCATGAAATGAGGTCGGCAACGAGTGCAGAAATTAATTGGGTGAGACGCGGTGTTTGACTGGCGGAGACTTGCATGATTGGCCGTCCGGCGGCCAGAGAGAGGCCTTACGAAAAAGCGTCTAGAATTTAGCATCTTAAGAGCCAAGCACGCCCGTGGGCCTGTCTAGTGGCAGGCAAGCAAGCAGCGTTTTTGCAATCAGATGTATGCAGAAAATAACCATTAGGAATAATGGAAAAAGAAATACACTCAAACATTATGAGAAATACAACCACAGGAGTATCCTTTGCATTATATTAAAAACACAGCATGTGACTTTATGTAAGACTTGTGTGATAATTGTATCGTGCAGAAAAAGCAGGATGGACTTGGATGCAAAGGCGAAATATGTCCTCACTGATTGATGGATTATGGCGGTAAATCCACATGCACACGTTTTAGAGGCGAGTGACTGGTATGGATTGTGTTGTTGTTGTGGCTGTTGGTGTTTGGACCTCAGGCGGTTCGGCTCGGTCGGTGCCGGCTCGAGGCGTATAGCTGTCAGCCCCTTGCCGCCACACTGACAGAGCGTGCCGCCTCAGGTCAGTGCGTGTGAGATAGAGCGTGGCAGGGAGATAATGGCAACACGACCAGCAGCAGTGCAACACGCAACACACACACACACACACACACACACACACACACACACACACACACACACACACACACACACACACACACACACACACACACACACACACACACACAAATATATATGTATTCAATCCTTTCTTTTCATCCTTCATCCTTTCAAAGTATACGAACCATCATATAGTGGAAATAGATCTGCATTTTACTTCCATATCGAATAAAGGTAAAATGTACAGTTTTAAGCGTGGTTTTACTGAACAAAGACATAAAAGGAAAAGAAGGGAGCCTGCCGTAATTTGAAGCAATTATGCCATTCAAGTCAAGCACTCGAGGGATGATTACAGCTCGAACATTGCCAGTTCCATTGAAAGAGAACAAAATGCACGAGTCATTACGAGTGGCTGCAATCAGACATATTTTCCATTTAATTACAGAGCCCAACAAACTCCAACACCCGTGATAATGGTTCTTTCTTAACCTACTATATTTAAGTGAAAATAAAAAAAATAGATTTAATTTAATAGAAAATGAAAATAATCCAAGAAATAGTCATATACATAATCATGTAATAATAATGTAATAATGAAAATATAATAATGATAATAATTTTATATGATATGCTGTATTAATTTCATTGTTTATTGGTATGACCAATGATCGGATTAATTGGCATATATTAGGATTGACATTAAAATCCAGTAGGCTAAATATTTTTTTTTTTTTTCGGTATTGGTCTTGTTTGGTAGGCTGTATCATTTCGGACAGGCTGCACCCATACTTGTGTCATGGGGTTTTGTATTTGTTTTTAACATGTCATCAGGGTCGGAATTGTAGGCCTTCTCGCTCCACTTAATATTTTTATGTTTATGGTTCTTAGCAGATGCCTTTGTCCAAAATGACGTACAATGATGATATAGCCTATAAGTTTGAGTGCAATGCATGCGAACTGTCAGATAATAGACATTCCACAGCTTGATTTTTTTTTAGCGGGTGATAAATGCAGCTACACGGGGTGTAAACAGCCCGAGCCAGACGTGCTTCATGAAGGAGACCTACTTGTAGATGGTGGTCGTAAATTAGTCGAGTTGGGATCCGGGTCGCCGGCCGAAGAGGAAGGTGCTGAAGCCGCCATCAGTTTGCCAAAGCGGGACAATACACTTGAATGTGCGTGCTGTCACCCGCAGCCAAAACCCGTTGAGGCTGGACTCAGAGATCAAATAGGGCACTGCAAGGAAAATAGAAGTGTTTGTAGAAACAAACGACCATGCCATCACAAAACAATCACCCCTTCATAATAAAACCGCGGTGCTATGTTATGTATCATTTCCCAACTCTAGACGCGGAATACGCATTTGGTGAAACAAGAAGCACTGCCCAGCAGTTTATAGACACAATCAGCCACATTTGTTCTTGAGCGTCAATCGAAATTCCAAAATGGGTCCAGCGTGATAAATCAGTGTCTACGAAACAGACTATTCGTCTCTCGCCATTCACACAGCCCGATTCTAGCGGGACGGAGACTCCGTCTTCTGTCAAGTGCAGAAATGTGGTCGGCGATAACATCGCGCGCATTCAATTATACGCAGCCAAGAGACAGAAAATGTGTCAGCGGTGGCTATTAATGGGTCACGAGCCCCCCTATAACTACGAAATCGACTCCCGGAGTTCATCTGGACACCATGCCAAGTTTCGGATGAAGTTTATTTCTCGCAGATGGACAACAGACGCCTCTTCTGTCGTCCTAGGTAGCTAGCTCGCTCGCTCTGGGCGTTGCAGTCAAACGGGGCGCACCAGACCATGAAGTCCAACTTAATTGCCTCAAAGAGCCTAGCGCTTTTAAAAACGAAGTCTATAAATCAAGCCATATTGGACAATATTGTATGTACAAAGATGCAATTAATCGTGTCGTAATGTACACATATGACATTATAGCTGCCCTTGTGAAACAATTGGTAACAAAAAATAACGAAATTAAGTTATGGAGAATTGAATTAGGCTAGTTATTTAAATATTTTCGATGACAGCGCAGTTTTATTTGATTAATGGCACATTGGAAATAGGGCTCGAAGGATTGATTTACAAAATACCATATCGATTTCCCAATTCGGATTATCTTCAAATAACTCCAGCCAGCGACCATCAGTCAATGTCACCGTGTGTGAGAAATTGTGAATGAACGGAACGTTATCGCCGTGCTTTAAATAACCCCATGCTCCGTAACTAATGATATCTTAATTATGCTTCAATTAGATTTCGTTAAGAAAACATAGAAATAAGACATCCCAATCGACAGGTCGTTTGTTTTAGACATTCGAGGAAAAGTCCATTCAGGCAATTAGGTTACTGTTTTCATCCTTTCAGACGTTTTTTATCATACACATAAACGTGACAGTTGTTGACAAACGTGACTTTACCCGCATAGCAGCTAGAAGAATATAAATGAATAGGCTGTTTCTGATGTCCTTACCGTAATGCCAGTCACAGGTGTTCTGACTGCTCGCTAGAATCCAACTAGGAAGGCAGAGCCGGAGTAAAACCTTGTAGCCGCGCAGTGGTCAGAGTTGAGAAACACTCCCAAAGAACAACATCCAAATATTAATTCGGAAAGACCCATCCAGCTCTGCACCTTTTCCAAACGAAGTTACTATTGTTTCTTGTTTTTTATTTATCTTTTACCAGAAAGCACGTTAACAGACTTTTTTTTTATCCGTTTCTACGTGTGCATGTGTGCGTCTCCCGTTCCTCCTCCGATCTGAAATTGGCCCCCAAGTATAGGCTATTGAGCAAATCCACTTTGTGCAGTATAACCAGTGGTGGATCGTTGCGCTCGGTCTTTGGACGTGACTTTCCTCGCTGGTGTTAGTCCTTCGGGATTTATATCAGTGAGGAATCCCACGCACACTGGCGGACAGGACAAGTTTGACCCTATGAGCAACACATTACGTCCATAAAACAAAGCCATTCAGTGAAGGAGGAGGAGGAGAGAAGAGAGAGAGAGAGAAATAGAGGGGGGGGGGGGGGGGGGGGGGGGGGGGGGGGCGATGGGGGGTGGTGGGGGAGACAACCGAGAGCCTGCAGCCAAAACAAGGAGTATGATGTTTCCTCTTTCTCTCTGTTTCTATGATTTCATAGTGTTTTGTTGTGCAGGGCATCATAATGACATACTCTGTTTATGAGTGCGTGATCGCCGGGGGATATCAACCCTGTACACTTCACTGCATGGACTATCATTCTAAACCGTGTTTTTTATAAACAGGATTTTCACTTAATTGAAATGGATGAAAGTCTATATTGAGCAGTTTCAATAGCCTTTATTAGAATGTGTGAGGGTCACAAGCTATCTTAAGTCCACGGGGTGGCGCCAAAGAATCAATATCGTGGACACTGACACACTCGTTGAGGAATGATGGATAGCAACTGTGAATATTAATATGGATCCCTTTAGTAGTTTTTGTATGACCATGCATGTTGAAAGCCCTTCATATGCTTCAGTCAAAATCATACTCTAACGACCGCCTTTCTTTCTAGTTTAAATGTCTTCAAACTGTCCAACTTGAGGCAAACTGTTATTCACCTTTCCCGACAATCAAAATATCCATTTTGTAATTTTACCATTTTTAAATTACATTTGTATTCAATAATATGGCATAGCTACTATTGAATAAATCGACTGGCATCTTAAAGGCTGTCGAATAGGAGGAAAACCTTCTCATGGGTGTAATAGTAATCTATGTATGATGATGACCTTGTATGTTTCAGTGGGTGCAGTGTTTAACTGCGATAGCACGCTCAATGACATGAGAATGTCCTTGGGTTTTAAAACCTTGGGTAACGGTAATGTTACCCAACGGCGCCCGTAGACGCGACGCGGTTGCGCGTCTCTGGATTCAGCACTTGGACAGCTCCGGTTGGCTACAGGTTCTTGCGAAACTACACGATCCGTGACTTCAGTTATGACGAACGCTAGGTTCAGACGTTTTAGTGCGCATGTGACTTACACAACCATGTTATTTAATTATTTGTTTCTTAACCTTGTTTAGGATCTCTGCCAAAGAAATTTGTGGAGATAAGTAACATTGTCTATGTATTTTCAATATATTGGTGTTTATCAAGTGTGTAGCTTAAGAGGAAACACTACTATGCAATATAGCATTTGGTCTTAGACACTTGATGCCATGGACATATTCATGTAGGGGACACTTTAAAGTTCCTTCGCCTCACGCGAAGATACACCTGTAGGTGGCGGCAAAAGATGATTCATTAACATGCCATCGGGTGGCATCATTTACCAGAAATTAGCAGCGCTGACAATTCTTCAGACGTCACACTACAAAAACTATTTACTCTCAGTAATAGATTAACATCGGGCAGCATCACTGTCCAGAAATGATCAGATGCAATAACACGTGCACTTTGACATCGGAACGACTTACAGTCAGTAAGGGGACATAGGTAGTAATAATATATCATTTTTATTTTTTATCAGTTTACTGTAACACATGGGGTAACCTACTGTACCACAGTCCTTAGGTGCACACACTGTTAAAGAGAGCAGGCCAAAGGAGCATGAGGTTTGAGGAGATACAGAATGAACTAGAAAGAGTGACCCTCCTGATAAAAAAGTGAACTCAAAGACAAATGGAAGAGAAAAAAGAGTAATAGCTGGTTAAGACGCGTTTTATTGAACAGTAGGTTATGATAACACATAAAGACATGTAAGTGATGTCTGTATCTTTTGGCAAGAGAAGAACAAAACCTCACCAACCACTAACAAAATTAACATATTTTTTAATATAATTTTTTTAATAGAGTAAAGCAATTTTCAACACTAAATGTGTGTTTGGGTATGTCTCTGTGTTTGTCATTTTATTTTATAATACAGAAATAAATACATGCACAAGAGTAACAGAGAGAGAAAACCGGGCGGAGACACGGCTGCCCAACACTACGGGATGACCGCTGCCCTCTTACAGCGCTCCTGCTCCTCACTCACTCTCCTCTCCTCCTCATCCTCCTCGTCCTCATCGCTGGCCTCTTCAGAGGACGAGGACGATGAAGAGGAACTCTCAGAGTTGTCTGTCTGCTCTTCACTATCATCACTGTCGCCATCACACTCATCACCATCATCATCATCATCATCATCATCGTCGTCGTCGTCGTCTTCTTCCTCACTGCTGCAACCTGTATCGTCCTGTCTCCTCTGCTCCTCTTCCTCTTGTGCTAAGTAAGCATTTCAAAGATGTGAAACCAGCCAGAAGTATACTGGCTAATGAACTCAATCTGCTCCATACAGAACCATACAGTAGCCGATGGTAACACTGGGGAGTTGCCCGCTATGGATGGCTTAGAGACACTGTAACTGGGACAATGTGCCACATAAAATCCCTTTAAAATATGACATGCTTGCCATTATCTTAGCTCTAAGTCAATACTTCATTACACTTAATATTAATCCCCTGCTCTTAACTTTTTTTCCCTTTCAGTTCAAATCACCTTTTTATATGTAAGACAAAATGATGCCATTAATCAAGTTTTAATCTGCCCACAACTTATAACATTTAGAAAGCAATTATCAATTTGGCATGGTTTAAATACATTAATAGCCATGCAGCTGCCTGGATCAGTACAAAAGAGGATGATTAAACTATAAGAGAAGAGTGCACAACACCAATCTTCTAATTTTCTAATAAAAATGTAAATCACTCAATTTTAGGCTATAGGATACAGTTAGAGAAGCAGAATAAAAAAGATTCTGGGGCTATGGAAATTAAACAATAAAAAAATACATAGAGTTAAAAGAGGCTTTCTTACAAAGCTGAAAATGATCATATCTACAGAGAGAGAGAGAGGAAGAGAGAGAGAGAGAAAGAGGGAATGAGAGAGAGAGAGAGAGAGAGAGAGAAGGGGAGATTTGTCCTTTTGACTTACCGATCAGTAATCTCTCTTCAATAAGTGGCATGAACACTTTTGCCTCTGGGTTTTCTGGCTCATAAATGAGAACTAAGAAAATAATAAAAAGAAAGGAAAACAAAAGAAAGATGGAAAAAGGATAAATTTGATGACCAACAGTAGATGAGTCAGGCAGACAACCTAAGACACACGATGCCTTCTGTGTTCCAGACTGCAGTACAAAAAGCACACGTTTCCATCTACATACTGTATCTATCTTTCTATCTATCTATGGACAAATTCAAGACATGCTTCTGTGCAGAGCTATTATAACTAGGTAAATGATCAACAATTAAAATTATATTACCACCACAGCTCAGTTCAACTCAGCCATGGTGAGAGTATCAATCATTAGAAGAGAGAAAGCAGCCTCCTCGCCGCATGAGGCGTTTTTATTGTTTCATTTTAAAGAATTAGTAATCATTATCTTTGCAGCCAGTACAGTCAACCATTTAATGGGTGGATTTGTGGGCTGTGAGCACTTATAACTGTTACTGAGATCTCCCACCAGACAGTAAGTGTGTGTGTGTGTGTGTGTGTGTGTGTGTGTGTGTGTGTGTGTGTAGGCAGGGGAATTATACGATTGACATCAACCTCAGTCTATTAAAAACGGAATATTTGGTGCCATTGATCACTGTGTAGAGCGAGCACAGATAGGGGTGTGACATGTCCAGTAACTTTAGTCCACTTACTCATCTGACAGAGCTTCTGACACAGCGGGTAGTCTTTCTCCATCACTGCTTTCAAGAACTGGAGGAAGAAATCCAAACATGTAGATGCACCAAAGTATTTTTTTTTTCCATCATGAAGAAGTGGTTGACTGACGCTGGATTACACTTCCCACTCGATGACATATCCAGCTTTAACTTTTCAGGGTATTTAATATGTTTGTTTACCTGACAGGAGCTTATACATAAGTCTGTCTCACATATACATGTATGTGCAAACACAAACACATATACAAGCATGCACATGGACATGTGTGTATTAACACAAATACACACACACACACACACACACACACACACACACACACACACACACACACACACACACACACACACACACACACACACACACACACACACACACACACACACCATGCTAAATTGCAACATGAAGCACTACTTTTTTCTCTAAAATCTGCTCAACTGCCTTCAATGTTCTGTAAGTGAGTGTGGAAGGTAACCCGAGGTGCGTTCAAATTCAGAAAACATTGGCGAACGTTTGAGGCAAACAAGTTTTCTCTGAATAGTGAAATTTTAACTAATTGGTGTTAACATTCCATTCTAATGGTAATTCCACTGTTACCTTCGTCAAGCTCACATCCAGCTCCACTGTATGTTCGTGGAGAACTACCTCCACAGACCATTTGCGAGTGTTAGCAAACGTTCCACAAAAACAGTAACTTGTTTTGCAAACGTTTGTCTATGTTTGCGAATTTGAGCACACTTTAGGCGAGTCTCATCCTGTTGTTACCCCAAGTTACCTCAGCCAGAAGCTCTAAAGGAGCAGTGCGTGCAGGCCTCTCACTACACGCTTCTTCCTCCTCCTCTTCCTCTTCCTCCTCACTGGGGCTTTGGTTCTGCCGAAGTTCAGCCTGGATGTCGTAAGTGGCACTAGTGGCACACCCCCCGCGCGTATCGTGTGAGGCTGGGGGGGCATCCACCTGCTCTTTGTGCTGTTCTGTCACCACCACAGCTGCCGGCTGTAACACTGGGCTCGCCTGCCTCAATACACCGGCCTGACGTGCTGACCCAGCTGAAAATGTTCCAACAAATATGGACCTCTACTGTAAAATGCATGCCTCACAGTATAGGCAAATCTTAGCAGCATCTGTACAAATCACCTATAATAATAATAATAATAATAATACATGATCATTCGACTCAGGTGACTCAGGTTTTAGCACTTTGAGATCAGCGATGTAAAGTGCAAAACCTGAGTCACCTGAGTCGAAGGATCACGCATGGTTATCGCCACTGATACTTCTCATTGTGACTCAAATGTCTAATGTTTTTGTCTCCTCTGATATTCTGTGACAATGTTTTCTGTTTGCGTCACGCGATTAACAGCAGATGTTTTATACTGAGGGAGCTGTGACGAGAGAGAAGGCGCTGTGTGTGCTTGGTGACCTGTAGCACAGGGTTGTTCACTTACTGGAAGCTGCGGGCTGAGACTGAGCATCAGAGCCGGTCTGTTTAACTGTCCTGCACCCACTCTCTGCCTCATCTTTATGGGGCAGCGCTGGGGATATTGTGCGCTCTCCGGTACTGGAATGGTTCAGTGAAATAGGAGGGAGAATAATTTATTGGTGACCCTTTTTTTTTTTTTAACAGTTTTTCATTGCTATGCCTCATTGGGCAGCAAACTGAACGAGACTGAGAGGAAAGGGGATGAAAGTTATGGAGTCTCCGAAATCTCACACAAGTGATTCAAAACGATAATAACCGACTTTGCCTTTATAAATTATGCTTCTCCTTGCAAATGTAGGCCTATATTTCCAGATTTGAAGAAAATTAACGCTTAGAAATGTAACAAAGAACATATACTCAAGATAGGTCTCTTGTTTTATGTTTTACAACAACTCATTTTTTCCTTTGTACATGGCAAACTACAATAAAGCTTTAGGTTTCTAAATCTAAGCCTACAATAATGATCAATCAGATGTTTTTGCCTTCCTTACCCATTCAACTTTGCTTTTGGAGACCTGGTTGTT
The DNA here is from genome assembly GCF_963854185.1 of Sardina pilchardus. Lineage (NCBI taxonomy): Eukaryota > Metazoa > Chordata > Actinopteri > Clupeiformes > Clupeidae > Sardina > Sardina pilchardus. The sequence continues at coordinate 10,739,123 of NC_085016.1, forward strand.
GTTTTGGCGACTCTCTGATCTTTTCCAGCTGACTTAAGAACAGGCCTTGCCTCTAGTGGCCTGAGCAGGAGACAGACTCATTGTTGTGAAAATCATGGCATCTGACAGGCTAGATAAGGCTATAGACTACAGGCTACAGACTACAGATAACATCTAAAGAAATATTTAGGACTTGTCAAGATGACAAAAATCACTATTGTACCACCAATGAAGTTCTGTCCCATGCGGTTCATTTGAGAACAAGTTATGGTAGCCTTCAATAGGTTACATTCTGTGGACAGAAGGCTACACCTACCGTGATTTACTGTGGACGGACTCATTAGGCGCCGGCTCTGTGGAGCAAGGCAAACATACGCAGTCAATTTCCGTCGGGTTTGCAATTATTGCAAGGTCATATGTGCGATCCAAAAGGTCAGAGCCACACAGTTTTAGCAAGTGTGCATGATGAAATGTACTAGCTTACCTCCTCCGGCACTAACTGCGCTTAACTGTGTGGCGAGCGAGCCCTGAAAAATAAACGCACATGTGCGCACACATGCACAGACAGACAGAAATACAGACAGACACACACATGCTCAAAGATAAATAACCCAGCATAAGACTGCATATCAGCCTAAACTTAGTCTAATTCGACGTCAGTGGGCTGAGAAATTAATTTTGTGAAAGGCCATTTCCCCAAAACACGTCCTACCTTTGATTCGGAGCGACCATTTGTGGACGTCCCGATACATTGTAACGTTGGTCTGGTTAAGGCAAACAAAATATCAGTTCTAGGCTACTCAATATTCAACACACAGACACAGACACAGACACACACACAGAAACACACACAGACACACACACAGTCTTGCAGAGATATGTGATACTCATACAGTCTATGACCAGGCTAAGTCGCCAAATAAAGGGGTTTGCGCATAAGAGTTATCGCTAGCTGCTAGTCCTACGGAGACAGAAGCGGCCGAGCCAGAATGTTGTCGTTACCCACCTGCTCATCAAGCCTACTCGGTGAAGGCGCGGTCCGTGAATCCAACAAATTACCGGGGTAAGCAAATAGCTAACCTAGTGATATGTCACTGTAGGTCCGTCGGCACGGCAAAAGTTCGACACACACAAATGGATCAAACTAGCAACAAGCAGCCAGCTACACAGCGATATGGAGAGACAGGGCAGGAAGCGAAACAAACTTTCGTTTCCATAGCAACTGGTAAACACGCGCATTACTTCTGTGGACTGCTGCATGTCAAGGCTATAAACTAAATCTTCAATTCTGTTAATAGATTGAAGTTAGTGGAAAGAATTGTTTTGCAAACTAAGTTTCAAGAACGGAAAATGTCGTCTATTTAGACAGTACTGTTTTACATCAAAATACACTCAGATAAATATGAAGTCTGTTACCATTTTCTTTGGAATGAATAAAGTAGGCCTATGCTATAGGCTATCTATCTGTCCTAGCTAGATTTTATATCCGCGCGTAATGTTCATAAAACATGAATAGGCTCCAACACCAACTTTGGCTACACACATGCACAGCAGGCTAACAAATGGCCATGACACCCTTGTCAAAGTAGGCCTTCCTAAATCTACATTTGACATTCAGCCTAGACATGCTGTGGTTGTCGCGAGAAGAAATGCGCAATTTGACTACATTAGTGCGAATGTGACTTTATTGTTTTTAATTAATTCAGTTTCGAGTATTCGGGCAACTTCATGATTTCATAAAATGTCATTTGTATTCAACATGCATTAACCACCCCAGAAAGAACTAAAGGATACATTGACTTTTGTTCAACAAAAGCTTTCAATATGCCTATTTACAAACTGATGTGTGTCACGTGTCAGTTAGGCAGTAACAATCAGTAACAAATCAAGCCGTTGTTTGCTGTGTAGGCTATTAAACAGACAGGGCACTGTGAATTGTAGGCTACCCAACAGTGCACTGTAACATTTGTGAAAAGTTAGAAATAGCCAAAAGTTGCATTTCTGTTTTTCTTTCCATCCAGGTTAATGGCACAATTGTCCTATCTCACTTTCCCGGGATACTAAATCCACTTAGGCTATCAAGTTGTTTCAGTAGTTTCTTGTGTCCTCCCTTTTCACTTGACTGAAGATTCGATGTGGCACTCTGCCCTTCTTGCCCTGGTGCGTCTTCACGTGCTTGGCCAGGTGGTCGCTGCGCATGAAGCGCTTACAACAGTCCGGACAGGCGAAGCGCTTCTCGCCCGTGTGCGTGCGCAGGTGTCTCTGCAACTCGTCGGAGCGCGTGAAACTCTTTCCGCAAAACAGCCAGTTGCACACGAACGGCCGTTCACCTGAGTGCCAACGTAAGTGCGCTTTGAGATGCGAAGTTTTGCCGTAAACCTTCCCACAGCCCGGGATGTGGCAGATGTGTTGCTTTTTCTTTCCGGGCTCCTCGGTGGAAGGGCTGGAATTTTGGCAGTTGGGACACCTGCACCTACGACATCTGCGTGCGCCACTAAGTGACGATTTCGAATGAAACAGAGCTGCAATTTGTGTCTGATAGTGCGCAAACTCTGTGTGTCCCAAAACCAAACCTCTCTGCAATGGGAACCGGTGCGCTGTAAGAGATGTGGAGTGACTGACGTGGGTCCCTTGCTGTAAACTCCACCACGGAATATCCTCCCCGATGCCCTGCGGTAGATGTCTGGATTGCTGACTATGAACCAGGCCAGCATGTCCTGGAACAAAACTTGACATCGAGGCTGCTATGGGCGCTGTCGCAGCTGTGTAAGTTACAGTCGGGACATATGTGGGCGTGCAACTCGCCTGCAGTGATTGTACGGAACAAGGCAACATCTTGACCGGTGGAAAGTCATACGGATATCCCGGGTCAGCTGGCGGAGTGAGAGGAAGAGGAAGCTCGTGATGTGCCGAAAAGGACGTCTGGATATTTGTGGAGAGGGGGGCTTTTGGAGAAAGCCCCAAAGTGGAGTTATTCGTGAAAGGACCCTGTGCAATGACATCGTTATTCCACGGATGAAAGAGCCTCGACGGAGAACTCAAAGTCGTGTCATAAGAGTACTGGACTTGGAGAGTCTCCCCGGGGCTGGAACTCTGGTGATGCCCAATGCGGTTACAGGTGGCCGCCAGGAGAGCCAGAGGTGAATGCCTGCTGGTTTCCGGTGATGAGTTTGGCGTCCGATCCTGAAAGGATAACATCATACTTTTCAGACACTGAGTTTCCGGGAAAGTTGCATGAACGTTTACTTCCACTTTCAGAATAATTCTGCGCTTCAAAAGTTGAACAGCGCTCTCCAGATAAAGTAGAAACTTGTGTCACATTTAGTTTAATTTCTTCTCCTGCCTAAATAGACTAGGCTCAAAATATGCTCAAAAGTAGGTACCATGCGGCGAAAGCCATTTGGTTATAATACAATTAAAATATAGCCTAACCAATATCACAAAACTCAACAAACCTGAAGAAAAGCTTGGAGAGTATCATTCCGCATGACATCCACTGCTCCCATGGCCACCTGTGTTTTTATTCTGTTACAAAATCCTTGAAATATACACCCGTTTATATATTCTTCAACCAAAAATAACAAACTGTCCAATGATCACAGAGTGACTCTGTTCTAATGTTCTAACTCACAAGATACCCCGGACCAACTGGAGAGGGTGGAATCGCTTCTTAGAATGTCATAAAGACTTTGGTGGGCCGCCAGCCAGTAAGAAATAAGATTTATTACTTTGAAGTTTGCCGCTGCCCAATCATCAGAGAATAGCAGCTCTTTTGTAAGGGGAGCACAGCGCCTTTGAATCCACAAAGCTCCCACGGAGTGTTTGTTGTTCTGGATAAAAGGACTGATTATGAAGGGGGTGGTATGGGGTGGAGATAAAGGCGGGACAATTAATGAATTAATCTCTATGAGCGAAATGTATGTACACAAATAATTGGATTTTCTTGATCAAAGACACCGGAGGCGACGGGAGCTTTCGGAAACCCGGCGCGTGCCCTTTCACTGTATGAGATTAGGATCCCCAGTTCACGGTGTAACGCCCTGCTCGCCTGTGTAACCGTCGTGCTGTGTGTGTCCGTGAACAACTTCATCACAGAGCACATCACAGGGGGAATGACAAACGGCTCTAGAACAAAACAACTGCATCGAGTTACCTGTCATTGAGGCCTACATATACTCCCTGACTGTGAGGTTGCCTAGGAGGGTTAAGCTATTCTACACTAAGCTTCAAATGACTGCAACACAAATTTATTCTCGTTTAGAGGTTCTAAATCGCAGATAGACTATTTATGCAATTGTGCCATGCAAATGGACGCGATTTCCTCTCGAATGCTCAACTGTAGCAGCACGAATGGGAAAGCTAAATCTTTAATGATGCCTTTGATCTGAGGACTGTTTACTTGATCCCCTTTCAGTCGCCTTTGGAGACATGACATTCCAAAGGCAAGCAGTGCAAGTCACTTTTTTGTTGTTGAAAAGATAACAAGTTGAAAAGATTCTGCAACTTCTGCAATGCGTATAGGGCACTTTCCCTTAGGTGCAGCAGCCAGGCAATGGCCACTGAATCTAGCTCGACTTCAGCAAAGATCCTTATCTTGTTATGCATTAGGGAAAGCCACCTGTCATTGACACAGGAGTCCGTGTGCTCTGGATAAGATCATTCGCTTTGAAGGGATTATTTTGCTGAAAACCTCCCACCAGTGAAGTTCAGCCAACGACCCGACTCAATGAAGGCACTTTGCAAAGCGTAATGGTTACACCGAAGAACTAGAATAATTGATAATGCTTTGGGGGACTTTTAGAAAGAGAGAGAGAGAGTGTGTGACAGAGAGAGAGAGAGAGAGAGAGAGAAAGAGAGAGCGTGACAGAGAAAGAGAGAGAGAGAGAGAGAGAGAGAGAGAGAGAGAGAGAGAGTTGAGGCAACTAGAAGGCTACCACAGGCTTCCAAAAGCGTCTCATATTAGAGCAACATCTGTGGATTTCCTGTGGCCGACAACAAAGCTGGGCTCTGTTCACTCCGCGTTGCGCTTTGAAGTCGTGCTCCAACAGAATGCAGCCATTGTTCATCCTGCCCAACACGTGGGTTCTCCCCGACTTTGCTCTCTGTAATTTAAAAAGATTTCCAAGGTAACCCGACACTTCTTTGCTCTTCTATTTTTCCCCCTCTGCGCTAACCTTTGAGGAAGAGTGAGAGTTCCTCTTCAAAAGCCAAAAAGCGGAGTAGCCCAGGGTCACACGCTCAGACTAAATCGTTTTGAATTTAGCGCCGTCTCTGAACTCTGTGTGTGGTGCGACACTGCCCTCGGGCCATACATGAGCAACCCCTTTCAAACATCTGAGGGCCCACAGGTCCAGCACACACACACACACACACACACACAGACACACACACACATACACACACTTAGCTTTTTCCTTTAAATAATCTCTTAGTTTTATAGTCTGAAACACTCTATGTTGCTGCACTAACATGACCCCTCAGACCTGTAGCAGCCATATATGGGCAGTGTGGTGTTTTAGGTGGTCTCTTGCACTGTCCGTGTGACTATATTGAAACAAAAGCCAGCGCTCTTCATGCGGAAAGAGACAAGAGCAAAGATGCTGTCGAATGCAGGAGCAAAGCAAAGATGCTGTCGAAGCCAGTAAGCGCTTTCCCGACAGGATGTAGTGGGCCGATATGGCAAGCAAGGAAGGATGGAAATGGACACGGACACACACACACACACACACACACACATACACTCTCTCTCTCACACACACACACACACACACACACACACACACACACACACACACACACACATACACACACACACACACACACACACACACACACACACACACACACACACACACACACACACAATACATCATATTAGTCTCAAACCAAGTCCACACCCCCACACCACTGGCCTATGAAAACACAATAACACACAGTGTAGGTGAGGTGAAGCAGCTTGAAGAAGTCTCCATCTTTGATCACACACAAGGCAGAGTGAGAACTCTGGAGCAGAGGACAGACGTGGAGCCACAGCTGGGACAGAGCTGACACACAGATAACCGGCTTCTCACTAACATCTGCCATCTGCTTTTCATGTATTCATAATACACTCTTTCATCTCTCTCTCTATCTCTCTCTCTTTTCTCTTGCTCTTTCCGTCTGTCTGTCTGTCTGTCTCTCTCTCTCCCACTTTCCTCATTCAGATTGTTTTTCTCGTTGAAAATGTCTTTGACGGCACATATTGCACATGTTGCACCTCTTGTCCCACGTTTTTTTTGTGCTGGAAAAAAAAGGAGGGAAAAGAAGCTGGAGAGCTATTGTGAATAAGTCAAAAGTAGCAGGTCAAGTGCACTCATGTGCTCTCTCTTGCTCTATCTTGCATGTGCACACACACACAGACACACAGACACACACTCACAGACCCACACACACACACACACACATATACACACACACACACACACTCGCAGACCCATCCACACACCCACCCACCCACACCCACCCACACCCACACCCACACACACCCACACCCACCCGCCCACCTATCCCCACACACACACACACACACACACACACTCACTCACTCACTCACTCACTCACTCACTCACTTACTATAACTTTCCCTCAAAGTCCAGCTTAACCTGGGTATGCAGGCACCTGTTGTGTGTGCAGATGACCGTGGGCCAGGTCAGGGTGGCTAGTCCTCAGAAGGGGTTCCATTCAGACATTGTCTTTGAAGCCCTCGGCCAACCAACCCAGCCAGCCAAAACAATGGCACGGAGATGGAGTCTGTGCTTGTGAAGCTAAAGCCTCAAACCCTCTTCAAAGCCAGAGGATGTTTAAAGAGCATGTGACTCAAATGTGTTTAGAACAATGGATTTTTTTTTGTTGCTGTGATCGAGAAAAATATGCTATGTACTCAGAAGAGATAACGGATCCTTGAGCTGATTGTTGTGCCATTCTGTGGCATGTTTTGTAATGGATGTCACAAAATAACATGAAAGTTTTTGTAGGCTATGAAACAATTGGTTGCTTACTGCATGTTGCTCCTAGTCTGTTTTTTTCTGTTCGTCTGTGGTTGACTCACCTTGGTCAGATCACTCAACCCCGCTCTCTGCTTCCTTCAGAAAACGAACATGCAAATTACCTAGAATTTTGTTTAATAAAGAGAAAACATCCCAAGACAATGAAATTCAATTGGAATGGGCCCATCCGGTTTCAAAGGCGGCGGACTGAAGCCATGGAGGAGATGGAACGCCACGGACAACCAACCTCTGGAGAGACGGAGTCTTAGAGGAAAGTCCTGGGTATGGCTTATTACTGGCACGTATATTACTGTGGCCAGCCCTCTCTTTTTGCAGGGAACTTCTCTTTTGCATGGAGAGAGAGAAAATAAAGGGCGAGCTGATTGGGGCCAGGGGCATCGGGGGAGAGGGACTCCAGCTAATGGATTCAGAACACTTTAAAGAGACACTCCAGGGTGCAGTGGTGGCCTATTTTACATTGGACTGTTCTTCAGAGGAGAGAAAAGGAACTCAGAGCCACGCAGTGTCTCGCTCACATAGTCATAGTATAAACACACACACGCACACACACACACACACACACACAGTCACACACACACACACACACACACACACACACACACACACACACACACACACACACACACACACACACACACACACACACACACACACACAACTGAACTGTAATATGGCAGGAAACCTTTAATTATTGCTAGAAGAACTAATGGGGGACAGGATCTTACACACACATGCACACACACACACACACACACACACACACACACACACACACACACACACACACACACACACACACACACACACACACACACACACACACACACACACACACACACACACACACACACACACACAAACACACACAGACTTTCACACCGACTCACAAGCACTTGATCACAGAGGCGTTGTAGCAATTATCCTGAGAAAAGGCCTCCTTTGCCATGAGGGATATTAACACATGTTGCCTTATCTGGGGGGACTGCGCTCCTCTGATCTCTGAGTGGATGTCTGTCATTAGTCGCAGTGACATATGCCGTGTCCTTCATTAAAGCTCAGCACACACAGACATCCACGGGCAATTACGGACAGCAACTGAAGTTACAGTGCTCCCCTTTTTGCTGTGTGTGTGTGTGTGTGTGTGTGTGTGTGTGTGTGTGTGTGTGTGTGTGTGTGTGTGTGTGTGTGTGTGTGTGTGTGTGTGTGTGTGTGTGTGTGTGTGTGTGTGTGCAAAGGAGGGATTGATCACACTTTCTTTCTATCTTTCCTCAAAGATCAAAATCAAGGAGGAAAGGATTGGTCTCTAGCCACACAGGAAACTATGCAGATCACCCATTTCAGATGTGAATTGGAGTGCACCTGAATTCACCCTCCCAAACACACACACACACACACACACACACACACACACACACACACACACAAAACACCATGACACTGATGAAAGAAACACCTGTGTTGCCATCTGCTTCAGCTCCAGTTCAGAGGATTTCCTCCTCTGAACTGTGAAGAGGCCAACGAGGGTCCACAGCCACAAACTCTCAACTCTCACTGGCATCAGCTGCATGGAATCCCTACATCAAACATGTCTTCCTCTCTCTCTCTCTCTCTCTCTCTCTCTCTCTCTCTCTCCGCACTCTAGCCTTTTGCCTCGGATTTCATTGTGTAGTCCTGATTTCAACGAACAAGGTCACCATCCCACAAAACTCCACTTTAGTTTTTGCCTTATTTTTGTTTCACCCAGACCTCAGGAAAAGATTGCTATTCTCCTGACAAGAAGACTTACTGGACATTTCAAAACAAGATACAACCCAAAGGTATAGTAAACATAACTAAGCATTTCTCACCTCACGTCACCAGCACAGAGCACAAAACAACTCCTTGACATCCACACGACCTTGCTGAACAAACTCTGTTAGATCAATCATGACAGAATGAGGAGTGACCTCCCAATCTGCTCAGGTCTCCTCTGATGTCAGTGATGGGACCAAAGTCTGGAATCATGTTCTATAGATACAGTATGAACAAATAACACAGAGTGTGCAGTTTGATACAGTGTCACGGTTATTTGACCATGCAAGGTAGGCTAATAGACCTCTGAAGTTCGCCTACAAAAAAGATCCAAAGCTGCCATCTTTGCCCGTATAAGGAGATCCAGGAGTTAATTGAAGCTAACTGCCTATGGCAAGTTGCATTGTAAGTTAGCTCTGGGGTAGCAAAGACCAAAGTGTGCCGTCTACGCCTACAGAAGATCACAGTATCCACTAGACGGCAATGGACCAAACATCTGCATTTCCAATGTCATCATCCCCGTGAGGGTTTAGGTTTAGGTCTCAAGATACCGGATCTCCTTAATTGGGCAAAGATGGTAGCTTTTTTGTAGACAAACTTAAGAGGTCTATGTTAGAGGTGGAAGAGCAGTATAAAACCACCCAGCTATCATACATGTATGGTGGAGGTGATCTAGAGAGCAAGGATCAGGGCTTCCAACAGAACACCAAAAGGTTCTGAGTTGATCTCCACTGACACTGAGTCACTAAACAAGGCACTGAAAGCCAAGTTGCTCCTGAGAGGCTGTCCCTGTAGTTACTTCACTGTCATGTCATCCTGCATAAGATTGTCTGCTACATGACAAAAATGTGATGTAAAATAACATAAACTAATAATGTGTATATTAATGTAGACCAATAATGTGATGTGAAACAGTGTAAACATTATGAGGGCTGGAGGAAAATCAGGAGAACGTAACCCAGCTGCAGCACTCACATCCTGCCAGGAAACAGCTTCTCTGTGGGGACAATTAGGCCTTGTCACAACGACTTTATTTATTCATGCAACACTAGAGTCGGTCTGTTTGTTGTCAATCACTGAGAGGAGGATGTGTCTTTCATTTTCTCTTATCTTTCTTCTTGTCTTGACCTTCTCAAAATGCAGTCTGTGAGAAAAAAGAAGACGTTGTGTTTGGCATAAATTCAGAAACTTTGTGTGTATGTATGTAGCCTACTAATGTGTTCATATCAGATGTTCATGTCTTTTTATTTGTGTGTGGATGTGAGTGTGCATGTGTGTAAAATAAATAAACATTTACAGTATAATCTGTTGAAAGAATATTTTAGTTCATTTTAAGTAGTTACAAACACTACTCACAAAAAGTTAGGGATATCTGGCTTTCGGGTGAAATTAAATGTTTTAGTACAGAAAGCACTGTTGGACATGCACATTCAAAAGTTTGGAGAAGGTCATATTAGGTTTACCTGTAAAGGTTATAGTGGATTTTTGGTTAATTCAACCTGAAATTTCACCTGAAAGCTGAATATCCCTGACTTTTTGTGAGTAGTGCGGAAGGACTTAATATTGATCAACACTTATGATCACATCTTATCTTAGTAGATATGAGGGAACAGGCATGACTGTTTCATTTTTGCAGATAGCGGCTAAAAGAATTGTCATGGAAGAATTAACAAGGTGTGATGAGAAGAAGAAGTCTGGTACAATGTGTGGGGTAGTGTTGGAATAGTGAAATGGTAGGCCTCAGTTAGCATTCATTTTTTAAATTCATAACCACACACACACACACACACACACACACACACAGACCTTTGGGGGAGTGTTTTTCTCCTAATTCCCTCGATAAGCTGGTTCTTCATATAAACACACACACCCACACCCACCCACACACACACACACACACACACACACAAAGTGGTTCATATTGATTTTGTGTCAAACCTGTGTGAGCGTGTGTGTGTGTGTGTATTTGTGTGTGTTTATACACGTGGGCGTGCAGATGCTGATGGTATCAGGAGCCTGTGCATGCCCCCCCCCTCCACCCCCTCCCCTTTCTTCTGATCAAAGGGGCGCGTAAGGGCCGACTGAGTGAACATGGCGCTCCCCTTTGATAAACCATATCAATTATTCAACATGAGGCCAGACGCCGCTGCGTGAACGCCACTGATAAGGAGCGGAGGGCTCCAGACAACAGACGGGTAGAGAGATCAGAGACCCACCACC
>NC_085016.1:10755158-10767658 GCF_963854185.1 Sardina pilchardus
GACACAGACATGTATGCACACACACACAGGCACACACACACACACACACACACACACACATGCACACGCACACGCGCACATGCACACGCACACGCTCACACACACACACACACACACACACACACACATGCACACACACAGGATCACTCTTCTCCGTGTAATGTGCAAAATCCATGAACTCCCTATCCAGCTCTTCCTTTTGGTGACACAAGCCCTTAGCGCATCTGTGTGTGTTTGAAAGAGGAGCCGAGGGCTCTCTCCTGGGGCCCAGCTGGAAGTGCAAAGTTAGAGTTGGGGATTAGACAGGGAAGAGAGGGGCTCGATTCAAGTCTCATTAAGGAGCACGGCTTCCTGTGATCATGGGATGTTCCACGGAGTCGCAGGGACAAGGTCTCTCATGGCCACCAATTGAAGTGCAGAAGTGCGGATTATGGAGAGGAGATGGGACGCAGAGAGAGGGAGAGAGGGAGAGAGGGAGAGAGGGAGGGAGAGAGAGAGAGAGATGAGCACTCACACTCATTTGAAAATCACAGGGATGACACTCATAGGGGTTTTTGTGTGAGTGTGTGTGTTAGTGTGTAAGTGCATGGCAGATGAGGATGGACCTTTGAATGTATACCATGTGTGTTTACTTACACACATACGCATGCTTACTGTACATAGACACACACATACATGCTTTCATTTGGATCTGAAAGGCAAGCAAGCAAAACAAGATCTGAACACTTTGGGGAGTTATTCACACACAGAGAACCACACACACACACACCCGGACACACACACACACACACACAACATGTCACATTTCAATGTCTCCTATGGGATCAACTGATCTTTACACACACATGCACCCAGAAAACTCCCAATAGAAATCTTTACAGCATCAATAGAGCACCACACATTTCCCAAAACACACTGACTTAAAAAAAAATATTAAAGAAATCTGCCAGGCACTGTACATCAAATATGTGCACACATACTTTGTGTCAAAATGACTCTCTCTGATACAGGCAAACCCCAAAATGAATGAACGTGAGCTAAAGAGAAAGAAAGGCCCGTCTTCAAAGTGAAGAGGCGCGTAGATCAGGGAGCGTGAGTAATTAGGGTTGACATGTTAAAGCTGCGTTTCCCCCGGATCTGGTATTAAGGACCAATATTAGCATTCTGACAGCACGGCAAAGGGCCCTGGAGTTCATCAAATTTAACGAGCCGCCGAACATGAAGTGATGAGCTCGCACTGTTGCGGCGAGCACATACCTGACCGTGTCAATCCATCATCGCCGGAGCCGACGGGGATGCCAAGGCCGGCCGTAGATTCGGGGCTCTGGAGGTACACGCATAAAGCTGGGACTAGACCTCCCCGTTTTTTTTCAGTCGCATCCGATAGGAACGAGATTGAGTAGATCAAACCTACAGATGGAATCTGGTACGATTGAGAGTTAGTTATATGAGCAAGAACGTAAGGATAAAACTGTTTGCTTTTTAATGTTAGAATTGTGAACATGGCAAACACGGAACACACTGGTCAAAATGACATCAAACATGTTTGATTGAAGCTGGATAGAGTCGAGAATGGAAAGAATCACAACAGATTCAAATTTGTAAACTGACACATAACACCTCCTGCTGTGACTCAATTCTGAGACTACCATAGACTCCCTTAGATTGCCTATGATTGTCTTGGACCAGCTGTAAGTATACACATGTGCTGTGCATACACTGTAGGCACTTCTTCTCTGTCTGTCTGTTTGTCTGTCTGTCTGTCCATTTCTGTGATGAGTGGCACCGTGTGACCTTAACTACTGTTGGTCATTGCACACACTCACACACACACACACACACACACACACACACACACACACACACACACACACACACACACACACACACACACACACACACACACACACACACACACACACACACACACACACACACACACACTCACACACACACACACACACACACACACACACACACACACACACACACACACACACACACACACACACACACACACAAAATATCCACAATCCAAAGAAGGTAAAGACCGACCTTAGTGCCCCCCCCCTGGAATCTCTCTCTGTAACACCTGCATGTATGCATAGAAGATGACATCACTGGAGTTATAACACTCAAAGCACTCCAAACAAACTCTACTCTCTCCAGAAGTAAAGAAAGCACACAGAGATGCGATCTGAGAATTCTACATTTTGTTGTTTGTTTATACTTTTTGTCATTTTTCATTTTCTTCTTCACTGAAATAATGATTTGCAGTGAACTGGTTAGTTAGTCAGCAACGTAACATGAGAATGAAACAGTTATTCTTTAGCTCATGCTAAGCTTTGTGCAAACCTTCTAGCTATCAAACTAGATTGAATAGAAAACTATTTCTAAATGAAATAAGAATATTCATCAACAGAGAGATAATGATTTCTCTAAGTGACCCATTTAAAGAATCTGGGCTAAATAGGAATTGTACATGACTGTAAATGAGATGGATTTTTCAATCGCATATGAATAAAATATGTTGTACTGTTACATATTTCCTCATTAGAATTCCTCCAGTTTCCTCTCTATCTCTTTCCCTCTCCCCATTCTTAATCATTTCATTCACTGACTACATTACGGAGGAAAGTTCCGGAATAACAAATGGACCCACTTACAGATTTAAAAGTTGTTGTGATCTTCCAATAACCGTCAGTCACTTTGCATTAGCACTTCTCTTGATTGAGATCAGAAGGGGAGAAACTTCACAGAACTTTTAGTCTCTTATGGTGGTGACAACTTCTAGTCTCTTATGGTGAGAAGTTTTGCTATCTAGCTAACTCTCAGATGTGAAGCTCACGCTAGTCCTTTAAAGATTCCTCACAGGACTGAATGACTCTGTGTGGACACACTCGTAGTAAACTAGGATCAAAGAGACAGTCGAGTTTCAACCAGGAAGCGTTCCGTTTGCAGAGAGTACGCTGCAACAATTAGCCACCACTATAATCAATGGAACTGGTAACACCAGATGTGGTAGCAGCGCACATTAGCAATGTACTGTAAGCATCAGGTAGGGCAGATTGCACAGCTCAGTTCCTCTTGGACTTTGGTCCTTATCTGGTTGCCAGTTACTGTATGTACCCTCTTCTTTGTTTGGATGTTTATACTGTCTTTACACATTGCTGTCTCTGTATGTTCTATGTCTGTCTGCAGCAGTAACCTGTCTCTAAACCAAATTTCTCCCAAGGGAGACAAATAAATGAACTTGACTTGACTTGACTTGATTAAAAAAACAACAACAACTAGACTAGTCCACTAAAACTACTGCATGTGAGGTGTAGTTGTTACAATACAGCGAAACTTACTCATTCATTTTTCGTTTGGAGGATGGTGGCAGAGGGGGAAGTAGTGCAACTCTGTGTTTGTTGTTTTCATAAATACTAATCATCTAAAAGCAGGCAAGTCACATGTAGACATGTAGATCTTGTTGAACAGTCAATGTTTACTGTTTAACCTATACCACCCCCATCACACAACACCCCACTCACCCACACACACCCAAACACACCCACACACATCCACAATATACATAGAGCAAGCCATTGGAACATTCATTCAGTATGGTACTGTACACTCCTTCTCTTGTTGTCACACACACACACACACACACACGCACGCACGCACGCACGCACGCACACACGCACACACGTCTCTCTTTAGAGGTCACCTTGTGTCTTGGGATATGGGCTATTACAGATGGTGATGGACAGAATACAGATGAGTGGAGAGAATGAAAAGAAAGAAAGAGAGAGCTAATCGAGACAGAGGGAGAACACTGTTTATGTATGTCTCCTTATGAAAGATCTGTTCTGGATCGATGAACAGTGGCTCAATGACTCTCTCTCTTTCTCTCTTTCTCTCTCTCTCTCTCTTCCTCTCTCTCTCTCCTACCTCTTTCATCTTATTCCGTCTTCCTTCCTGCCTGTAGTAAGCCACAGATTAAAAATGTAGCAGGTCAGAGCCTATTCCACAGAATGATCCACACTGCTATTTGAAGGGAGAGACGGTGTTTGATCAGGGCATCTGGCGGGGAATCTCCTCGGACTCCTTTTCTGGAATGGTTTGACAAGATACTTCACACTCAGATTGGGCATGCTCGGTGTCGATGTATCCTCATATATGGCGAGCATTTATGTTTGAACGTGACTGTACATGTACTGTATGCACAGTGATTGTTCAATATGTACCTGAATGTTTCTGACTGTGCTGTTGCACAGGTATGTGGTCTTGTGCTTGTATACCCAAGGTGTATATGTATATGGTGCCAATTTGTGTGTGTGTGTGTGTGTGTGTGTGTGTGTGTTTGTGCGTGTGATACTGCTGGAAACACACACACACACACACACACACACACATACACAACCCAAACACATAGACCACCTCTCCAGGGTGTCATTATGGACCCTCTGACATAACCCAGGGTGTGATTGCTTTTCATCTCCAATTGACCTCAGACACACGTGGGCCAAGAGGCTTGGGCTCAGAGGTCACACACACAAAAACCCTCCCAGGACCAGAAAACAACCCACATTGCCTGGCCAGTTGCAGCACAGACATTTTGAGTGAGAGGCAACTCAAGCCCTTTACAGTTTTTTCAACTGCTTACACGCTGTTTTTGTTGCACAATTTTTTAAACCTGTCACTCAAACACCATAAAATCCCACACCAAATCGGCAAAATCATACGCTAAGTCCACACAAATTCTTTATTATTATTATTATTATTATTATTATCTTTTTTAATTCTTTTTTTTTAAAATCAAAACCCACACACAACTCTCTGCTAACACACAACAATCTAGGAAGTTCAGTACTTTACTGAACACCATCTCTCTCTCTCTCTCTCTCTCTCTCTCTCTCTCTCTCTCTCTCTCACACACACACACACACACACACACACACACACACACACACACATACAAATATACAGTAATCTGTTGTCTCTATCTGCTTTTTCAAAAAAGTTTGGTTTCTGTCCAACTACATCTGGTGGTTGTTGTCTTTTGCTTTGTTTTTCTTTTCTTGTTGGCTGTAAAATGCTATAAAATGCAAATGTAAATTTGGAATAATACATTTTGCGTATGAGCCTTTATAATCATGAATATGGTTTGTATGATGCCTGTTAAAGGGGTTTGAATTCACATTTTCACACATGATGATTGCTTGAGTTTCTCCTGGAGTTAAGTTTCCATCCATTATTTTACTAAATTTATGAACGTATGTATATGTTGGAGTGTTTGTCTGGAAAACATGCAACACAAGTGACCCGTCCTGGCTTTGTGCTTTAGCCCACCTTCAATGACAAATGCCAGAGACACACTGCCCCCTATTGGTAATGCGAGGAAAACTCACAAATGCAGAGACAGGGAGGGTAAGAGAGAGAGAGGGGGGGGGGCGGTGTAATTGTGTGCAGTCCAAACACATGCACTGAGACATGGCTTATAGAGTGGTTTACGGATGTGCACGCCTGTGTGAAGCCCTTCCTCCATGTTCCCACCCGTTTGGTTGTCAGCGCTGCTTCTCTGATGCTGTATAGCATCAGTTGTTTATGTCTACCGGCCAGACCAGACTTGCTGTGTCTTGCAGTGCACTTCTGAGGCATTGTTGAATTTACCTTCGCCATTATTCCCTGGATGAGAAAACAAGGTGATTTGTTGTTGGGTTTATGATGGCAAATGGCAATATTGAAGAAGCCTGTCCATTCACTCAATTTCCCTAAAATAGTCACAGGGTATTGATTTTATCATAATATGGGTGGCTGACGCCAGCATTATTATCATGCTTTATTGGCCTTTAAAACGTCCTTAATCTCTGTGATGAACAGCGACCATATATGAGAGAGGGAAAAAAAACAGCTCACTGGCATATGGATAATAGCTTGTACACACGTCAACACACACACACACACACACACACACACACACACAGGCATAAACATACACAGACACACAGGCACGCACACACACACACACACACACGCACGGGCGCACACACACACACACACACACACACACACAGGCATAAACATACACAGACACAAACAAACAATCCGCTGTGAGACACTTTTAATTCATCAAGCGTCCCCTGACAGGCGAGGGGCACACTGACGAATGCGCAACTAACACAAATAAATGAGTCAATTACCGGGCATTGCCTCGCGCTCGCATCTCCGCCGCCTGATGTTTTCATTATAAATAATGAAATAACGACTGTGTGCCGTTCAATCTGGCCCAGCCAGCACTAATAATGACTGCGAGATGGAGCGGACTTCGAATCAGCCCGCAAATGGAGCATCTCCTTCAGAATGACTTCCCACATCCAGACACACACACACACACACACACACAAATAAACAAACAGTTATAAACCATACTTATTCTCTCTCTCTCTCTCACACACACACACACACACACACTCATACACACATACACACACACACACACACACAGACACACACACACACACACACACACACACACACACACAAACAGATGCTGATGACACACTGAGATGGTATTGTGGTGAAAGGTTGAAAATTCTTGCTAGAGTCCCTCGGGCTGACAAATCCAACTGAACTCAGACATCTATTTAAAGAGCAAAGCTCCAAAGGTTCACATGTGTCCCAAAGGTACATCACCTCCCCTGAACAAGATTATCGCAGGAGGTCTTCAGCCCATCACTTCATTCCACCAGCAGCATAGTCAAAAAGCCTGGCCAGCGCCTACCACTTCTCAATGAGACGTGGTCTGGCAACCAAACGTTCATTTTCTCGTATTTGAAAATGTCCAGATCCGTTCATTGGGCGCCACGGATGTCTATCAAATGCGTCTGTGCATAGCTCATCATCGTCTTACTTTCCCTCACTGTTCTGTGATTGGTCCCCTATCTGAGGTAAAAATTATGGCGGTAGTTTCCAGGCTGCCTTAAGGCCCCGGTACAGTTCACGCACCCGACTTGTCGTGCGACATGTTGACGTCACGGGGAACGTTGTAACCATGTATACTTGCGCGTGGTAGTCGCGACACAATTTGCAGTATTCTCCTGAACGGAGGCACGGTATCCATTGACGTTAATGGCAGTAGCAACTAGCTTCTTTGCTGATATTTCAGACTTAGCTTGCACAACTGAAGGATTAGCCTACCATCTCGTTTATGAGATGAGCTTGTGTAATCTCCCTAAATGGAAAGATATATATATATTTTTTTAGGTCTAGCAGATATCCTTTGGTTGAAAATAAATCTCTTCCTTACCTTTTGCTGGAATACTTATGTGCCTCGGTCCTAGTCATTTCCCCCTAATATCCTCCTGTTGCAACTCGGTAACTTCGTTAACTTATCCAACGTAGTTCACGACTGTAAACAAATCAGTCATCCAAACGGCAACTCTCGCTGCAGCCTAGCCAAGTTAATTTCCCACTTTTCAAACTTACTATTATTCAAACTTCATGACTACAATCGTTTTTAAAATGAATGGGCTTATTTAAGATGTTGGATAGGCTATATGATAATGCCTGAATGTGGTTTATGTGGTTGATGACTGTATAAGGACACTGGCTCCGTGAGCTTGGCTTCAATCTCTTCCTAGTTGTCGTGCGAGGTTGGCGCGCGCGGCTGATAAAAAATGTTCGGTGTCCGACAGGTCGGCGCGCGGCTGAAATGTGGCTTGCGACACAGGAAATTACGTCATTTTGACGTCACATTGTCGCGCGACAGGTCGGGTGCGTCGAGTATACTTCTAGCATTAGCAGTGTGAATCAAATCACACGCAAGGCAGCATGGGAACACCCAGGCTAACATTTAACAGGAAACAAAATGGGTCTTTGTGTCCTTTATGCACTAGTTACAGAATTACAAGACAAGGGGTCAATTTCAGCCATACAGTCCAGTCATCCTTAATCAACCTGCATGGGCTGCTTCAGGACACCAGGAGATGGTCACCAGCAGGGCAATTATATGGCAGCTGATCCTATCTCCTTTAAGAGCTATCAGTTCTGTCCGAGAACCATGAATACAATCGTATTGCTCAGACACCTGAAAGGATTGATTTGATTACATTTAATTGAATGCATAAACTAGAACAAAAAATACTTAACGTTCACTTGTATGTCATTATAGTTGATGGTACATGTCACGGCAGGCTACTTGACTTTGTGTGAGCTTACTTAAACACATAGAGAAGAACCCACATGCAAAGAAGGTGTCTGACGAGTGTTTCACGTTGTGTAGAGAGTCTGGATAGGCTACTCTCCATTGGGAAATGTTTCCTACACTGGCGTTGTAATCGTTTGTACCTCCATTGTTATCCTTCTTTGTAAGTTGCCTTTGATAAAAGCATCAACTGAATCACTAAATATAAATGTAAATGTAATAATGGGGGTGGACTTTGTGTTAACTTCGAAATCATTTGTCCAGCCCAACTAATCACACTGATCAGGGATTCCTCGCTTTACTTCCTGCTAACCTTCACTAACTGATAATAAGCAGCACGCACCAGAAAGTCAGAACACATTTCAGTGCATTTACCTTTGCTGTACATCTACAAATTCTTACGACTACAATTTCTTTGGATATTTGTTGGTATTGTTACTACCGT
This sequence comes from Sardina pilchardus, assembly GCF_963854185.1. NCBI lineage: Eukaryota > Metazoa > Chordata > Actinopteri > Clupeiformes > Clupeidae > Sardina > Sardina pilchardus. The sequence goes on from NC_085016.1 coordinate 10,763,798, forward strand.
TTACCACTGACACTTTCAAAACTAACATCATTCCCTCTTTTCGCTGATTGGCCTGCCATCCTGATGACTGAGGGACATGTAAAGTGAGAAGCCAGACTATAGTGTCTCAGGGAGATGAAAAGCAGCTACAGAATGGCTGCACTCAAAAAAGTGTCTTTTTATCACCACAAATGCTGATTGAGCATGTAGCACCCCAAAGATCAGTGAGGATGCCTTTTATTTCTGCGCTTTGGGGCATGCGCACGGCATGCCCACGGCATGCCCTAACCAGGGCAGCCGTGGCCTACTGGTTAGGGCTTCAGCCTTGTAACCGGAGGGTTGCCGGTTCGATCCCCGACCAGTCCACGGCTGAACCCCTCACTGCTCCCCGAGCGCCGCTGGTTGGGCAGGCAGCTCACTGCTCCGGGTTAATGTGTGATTCACCTCACTGTGTGTTCACTGTGTGCTGTGTGTGTTCACTAATACGGTTAAATTGGGTTAAATGCAGAGAAATGAATTTCCCTAACGCGATCAAAAAAGTACATATTCTATTCTATTCTATTCTATGTGTAAATTTGAACAATGAATCAATGCAGTCAATGCATTATTCTGAGCAGATTTTTATAGATGCTCCATTTGCCACCCAAAACCCAGGATAGAGGGGTTCAGTAAATGTTGTCTGCACGGTGTGGAGGAGGGTCATCGTGTCTGAGATGCTGTAGAAGGACAAGATTCCCACACTGTGATCCACATACACCCCCATCCTGGAGAGTGGGACGGCGAGGAGCTCAGTTCGGAAGTTATTGTGCCTGAAAGTACATCTTCCAGGATCACACTCTAACCTCCACGACTGTTTATTGCACCCAAACCGACATTCGAGAACGCCTCCTTTCCTGTCGACGTGTTGGTACGCAAGGGCGATATCCACTCCAACATTGTCCTCATGAGTCCACTCCACCTCCCAGTAGGAACACGCAGAAATAGCCTCCATGCAAAGCACCTGTGCCCAACCGTCAAACCGGTCAGGATGATCAGGATATGGCCGCTCCTCTCCACGTGTTGCTTTCCGGTTCGCCTCGGACAGGAAGAGGGACCTGTGTGCTGTGTGTGGATCCAGCGTCAGTGGACAAGAATCTGGTGAGGGTAGAAAAAAAAAATCTATCGGTATACCAACTCTTTCTCTCTGTGAAGAGCAACATGTTGAGGTAGTTGTGCTGTCCAGTTGGGGTGAATGGTCATCTGTGCAACGTTTTAGTGGTTGGAAATGGAATGTTTTCAATCAATTACAATTTACTGGGAGATTGAAGTAAAAGTATTACTTTTTCTCTGTGACCCTGGTGCCTATCACTCACACACACACACACACACACACACACACACACACACACACACACACACACACACACACACACACACACACCGTGAGTGGTTTGGGTTACTCACACTCCATGAACTCCTCTCTAGTTTTTGGTTCCAGTGGCAGCACAACATGGATCTTCCTCACTGGATATTAATTGACATGCACAGTAATTAGCAGAGCCAGATATACAGACACACATGATTACAAAACAATGATAAGAAAATAACTACAGAACTACAGTACGAAAAAATCAGAGCACTTGACACAACCTCATCAACTAATCTTCTTGCGTTCACTGAGTGCATGGGTCAAAAACTACACGTTGCCATTAGCCTACTCAGTGAAAGCAACAAGATGACTTGATGACTTTTTGTTTTAGCATCGTAACTGTGTGCTCATTACCATTTTTAAAAGTATGACCTATATTCATCAAAAGTGTCAGAGTGTTTTTCTCACCTTCTGCTAATATCTTCCCAATCCTGCAGGTTTCTTCCTTTTTCAGTGCAGAAAGAGATTCCTTCAGGGTGTCAAATGATGGATGTTGACTGAGAGTGATGCTGAGTGAAGCTTTGGATACAGGAGAGGTCTTGAGGGCCTGGAAACTCTGTAAAAACAATCCCCCCAAAATCCCCCTTTAGATTCAGAGATGCTGCTTGGTGAAACATCTCTGATGATAGGTGGAGCTACCTGGAGGAAATGGACATGGTCTTCTTCACGCTCTAGCTCTTCCAGCTCAGCGTCTCCCCTCCTCAGTTCCTCGATCTCCTGCTCCAGCTCCCTCACGATCTCTTCAGCCCGACTCACAGCTGTCTCCAGCTGAACTCTGATCAGCTCTTTCACCTCAGAGCGTCTTCTCTCAATGAACTGCAGCAACTCAGGGAAGATCCTGTCGCTGTGCTCCAACGCTTCCTGTGCAGAACGCTTATAGGTAGACAGAGAGAAGGGATCGATATGTAGTTTGTCTTTCAGCGCAAAATGTTCAAGAATTGCCTGCGGTTTGCACTTTGTATTACTCAGATATACAGGAAAGTTTGCATGCTAGCCAGCTAGCTTTGACAGTGCTTCACACAGAACCTCAAAAGGAGCTTTAGCAAATATGTGCAAGCCAATGGAACAGTGCTGTCAAGTTGTATGCAATGGTGTATTGACGATAACTCCACACAAAGCCCCTATAAACTGGAGATTGTGATTTCACGCTTTTGGATTCAGGTTAGCTAAAAGTGTGTCACATGTTGCCAACATGTCGTATGTTGTACCTATGCGGTAGATCTAGTTAGTAGCCTACTCACTTTGTAAGATATCACAGCTTCTGTCAACTCCTTCATCGCTATCTCTCTTTCTTGGATTCTCCTATGGAATTCCATCCTTTTTTCCAGGAGCAGCTTCTGTTGTCACACAAAATTAATAATCAAGAAAGTGAATGAATGAAGAATAAACAACTGCAAAAAGATTTGTAATTGAACAAAAAAGACCTCAATAAGACAGAAGAAGATTCTATTTCCTATCCACAGCAGATTTGTTTACAGACATGGGAATGGTCATGGTTGCAATTTCGTTTATTTCTCATTATTGAGAAAATGATCTTGTTATCTAGAGATATCAAACTTAACTTTGTAATGTTGAGATAACAAGAAAATTATTTCATTACCTTGAGAAAAGGAGCTTTGTCATCTTGAGTTAATTAAATAATTATCTGATTTAAAATGAGAAAATCCTGAGAAAACTATTTTTGTAACTTTGAGATGACCAGATAATTATCTTGAGTTGACAAGCTTTGTCATCTTCACCTAAAAAAATGATAACTTTGTTATTTCGAGATGACAGCATAAATTAAGATTTTGACCATGGCCTTGCCTATTGACCTCTTTGTTACAGTACATTGCCACTTTTTAAAAGCTGCTGATACTTTGATTTCACATAATCCCAACTGATAAAAAAAATAAAATTTTCAGGAGAGACTTCACCTGTTTCTCGGGCCATGCTACTGTTGCAAAAACAGTATTATGGCCATTGTGATCTTCTATGGTGCACAACACACAAATGCACCTCTGGTCATTGTAACAAAACATCTCCAGGAGCCTGCCGTGTTGAGAACATATCTTCTCCTGTAACTGTACAGCTTTGACCAGCTTGTGTTTCTGTAAGGCAGGCTGATAATGAGGTTGAACATGAACCTCACAGAATGAGATCAGACACACCAGACAGGACATGACAGCTTTGAGTTTTCCCTCAGAGCACAAGTCACACTCCACGTCTCCTGGTCTTGCGTGCGCGGTTACGGGTGGAGCAGCCTGGGCCTCTGCCATCTTCAGATTCTCCAACAGCTCAGCCAAGATGGTGCCTTTCTTCACAAACGGCCTCTCTGCGCCACTGTGGACAGCAGCTGTCTACACTTTCCTGATCCACCTAATCTCAGCAGCTGCAAACACAGCTCATACAGTAAAAGTGTCCATAGAAAAGAGAGACACACTCAAAGAGAGAACTTTCCTCCATGTTACTCGGCTTTAGGACGAAATGAGTAC
>NC_085016.1:10780158-10782658 GCF_963854185.1 Sardina pilchardus
CAATGTAGCATTTCTCTTTTCTCTCGTTTCTCTCATTTCCCATATCGATGAAATCAACATTATGTTACCCAAACCCATGTTTTCTTTTTTTATGTGAAAAATATTACCTAGCCTATTGCAGCTTTGTTTCCTACAGAAACATGATTTACATGAAATTCACATGTGAAAGCAAAATGAAAGCTACTCCATTTGAACCAATGCAGTTGGAATATTCTGAGGCACAAATGCATCCTTGGTTACTGATGTCACCTTTAGACTCTAGCGCATAAACAGAATATCCAATGCTAAATACAGTACATTCAGCGTTTTATATGTGATGTATGCCCAGTGATGTATCAACGCTGTTCAGTTCAATAATTCAATCAACAGTCAAAACATAATGTACCTATTCTGACTTTAAACTGAAAAGTCAAACTGTTATAGGCCTGTTACACAGCTGGGAACATTGTGGCCAGAAACTGAAATGGCCACTTTGCTCAAGTGAGCACATAAGGAATGGGTTGCCAGTTACCTTGTTGCTGCTGGATGGAAACAGTTCTGTCATATTGTTGTTGTGGGGGCAAGTAGCCACGTTGCTCCTTGCTCACACAGGTGACACAAATCTTGCAGCCAGGATACACTGAACTGTTCTGTTTGCACTCGCTCGTATCGCATGTTGTTAGAATATGGTGTACTGTACATGTAAGACACCATTCACACTGACTGTTTCCCCGTGGAACAATGCAATTTGACCGCTGTGGTGCACCGCGCATTAAGAGTGCGGCCAAAGCAGTAAAAAAACACACAAGGCTCCTAAAAGTCTGAGGCGCCCAAAGTTATATAGTTCATCTTTTGAGATGATGTTAGCTCGGCTAACTGTCTTAGTTCTATCAGCTAGCTATTTAGCTAAGCATACTGCGACCGTTTCATTCTCAAACTATGCCTAAGCACAGTGATGTAGGTTAGTTTAAAAGATTCTAGAGCGCTCAGCTCTAAAATCTTTGTTTAGCATGCTAAGATGATGGCCAAGCTTGGCTTCACCCCTGCTTCACCCCTAAACAATCACTTTGACTCATATAACGCTGGTATTAACCTATGGAGATCTCTAGTCGGAAGACTACAGCCCATAGCCTAGGGAGAGTTATATTTCAGATAAGCTAACTCAATAAACTCAAGATGCAAGATACTAACCGTCCTTTCCGTTTCTTCTTTCCTCCATTTCTTCCCACTCTGTCCCTTCCTGTTGCAACAGGTTCTGGTTCAAAGGTCAAATTAACTCATCAGTCAATACATTTACAGAAATCAAAAGATTCACATTTTCAAAACTCAACTGAAATACAACGAAATACATGAAATACGATGAAAACATTTTATCTTGTTTTTTTTTTAAATTGGAAAAATTAAAGATGTTATTGCACAAGATTACTGATTGAAAGCTGCAATTATTAAAAAATATATAATCAGTTAATAATCAGATTGATTTTTTTTCCCTACCATTCAGGGACAAAATCTATAGTGTAATCAATAATATGAAATGCCAAGATGTCAAAAAAAAAGTGTCTGCCTTGGTCTGCTCCAGTAAATTACATTGCATTTGGTGTACATGTTTGTGTGTAGGCTATGTGCTGTGTGTGGGGAGGGAGTATACAAGGTCTATACTGATTTTGTGGATTGAGAGGTCACAGTGAATGATGAGGTCACCTCGGCTGTACGTGATTGGCTGGTACAAGCCGTTGTGGAGTGTGAGGTGTGATTTGGGGCAGCGGTGTTAATAGTGTCCTGAAGGTACGAAAAAACACAGACATGTACACATACACACAAGTGTAAATCTATCTGCACCCAAACACACTCACACTGGCTCACAAATACACCTGTACATCGCCAACTGTTCAACGCAACAATTACATTCTCACCTTTGACAGAGGGTCGTGGATTCAATGACTAGGTAGACTGATTACATTTAAATGGCCTAATTGTATAACTCTATAAGTCGCTTAGGATTAAAGTGTCCTATAAATGTATATTGTGTGTGTAGTTAGTTAATGATGGCACAAATCAGCATTTTCTTGTTTGCTTTTCAATGACCTGATTAATCCATGTGGTTCTCTACACAATGCTTCCTCTCTCATCACCTCTGCTCTGTTCCTCACATCTAAAAAGTGCAATTGCCCGTCCCTGTCATATGTCTTCCAATCCAATAAAGGCTCAGACTGTTGATAAGCCATGAAACATTACTGGACGAGTGTTCTGATAAAGAGTCACGGGCTGTGGCTAATATTTTACCAGGTGGACGGAATGACATGACATCCATCACGCTGTCAGGGAGAGAATACTCCCAGACGTCTCTCTTATCACGGAGCAGCAAGGGCCGACAGAGATTTATAATGCCGGCCCTTCACTGGCTTTCCCTGGAATGATGGGCTAGTACACACACACACACACACACACAACACACACACACACACACACACACAGACATACACACACACACACACACACACACACACACACACACACACAC